>NC_142801.1:38125028-38387320 GCF_049724085.1 Artemia sp. Qi Xiang Cuo
AGTAGAATGGCCTTATTGACTCCGAACCCCACACCAAATATGGGTATAGAGTCATTAGGGAGAACACGTGGTTAATGGGGTCAATGACCTAAATGTCAAGGTCAATGTCGTTGTTGTTGTTGTAAGTGCACGCTCTCAGCGAATGTTATGATCCAGACATAGTATTTGTTGTTGTTGTAAGTGCACGCTCTCAGCGAATGTTATGATCCAGAAATATTATTTGTTGTTGTTTCAGAGGCAAAATGTCAAGGTCAATGGTGTTGTTGTTGTTGTAAGTGTACGCTCTCAGCGAATGTTATGATCCAGAAATAGCATTTGTTGTTGTTTTGGCCAAGTGCACGCTCTCATCGAATGTTATGAGTTTCCAGAAATAGAAAACAGCATTTGTTGTTGTTGTTGCTCGAGCCAAATGTTATGAGTTTCCCGGAAACAGTTAGATCACGTGTTTCCTTCTCAGCCAATCAGCGGGCTTGTTTACATAGTAACGGCGGAGTGAATATAAGGAAAGGATTTTTTGTTATATTTTTATTAGTCTGTGAATAGAATTCACTAAGTTTTTAGTTAGCAGTGTAATAACATGAGTGAACAAGTTGAGTTAGAAATATCCTTTTATTGCAACTGTTCTATTTGTAAAGGACATTTTCATGATTTCGAGTATTCACATGAACCTACTGAATGTTTAGATAGCTTAGAGGCAGAGACAGATGAGAAGAATCTGGAGGAAACGAGAAGAAAAATTATATGTGACATGGAGAGAAATTTATATTGATTGCAAGTAAGCTCAGATAAAAGAAGGATTGATATGATAGAAAAGGAGGATCAAAAGAAGAGACTGGTAAAAGAGGGCTTTCTCTATAGTGTAAAAGACAGCAGTGAAAACCCAAGGAAAAATGTGTATAGTGCAAGATATAACTCGGATTATTATGATGATTATGCTCCAAGAGAAGAGAAAAAGTGGCCCTTTAAGAGACAACATAAGAGGTTATTCTACGAAAAGGATTTTAAACAACGGAAACCATGGTGGAAGTGTTCTCATATACCATTTTACGATAAATCCCATTTTTGATATTCTTGAAAAGTTTTATAGCATAATCATACAATAAATTTGTTTCTGCTATTTTTATTTTCTCGTTCTAGATATGTACAGAATAAGTGTACCCGCAGAGACTTCTATACATGAATATTTCAATTTCATTAAATCACTCAAAAGACTAGGCCTACTATCAGTCCACAACCAAGTATTTTATCAGTGATATAAAAAAATCAGTCTTATATATATTTCTATTCAACTGTCAAATCCATATGTAATACTTTTTAAATATATATGACCTTATCGTCCTACACTAAATCGTCCTCAGTGACAATTTATTCAATTTGAGATGACGCTCTTGTCAGCAGTTGAATTCTATCGTCATCATTATTGTATGTTTCGATATTTCTCAGAGTGGGCATATTAACATATAGACGATCACCATCTTCAACACACAGTCTACCTGAGGGTCCCCGCCTCACCAAATCATCTGATGTATACGATAGTCCAGATGATGTATAATGAACTTCTACCACGTCCTGATCCTCATCTGAACTAACAATCTCAGATTTACATAAAAGAAGCTTCTCACTTTCCGTGAGCTCCCACTCGCTCCATACACCCTAAAAAGATCGAGAACACTATGGTCAAAAGCTCTGTGGAAAGGTATAGTCTTCATGAATATGCCGAGGGATTCTGAATAAACTTGATAAACAGGGTTACATATTATTTTTCATTTCGTCTATAATTTCGTATTTCTAAATTCATAAATTAGACAGATGTGGGTTTTTTTTTATTGTTTTTTAAATACGGAGCGAGATTTAATGTAATTTATAGAATCCTGTATGAGATTTAATGTCTGTTATAAAACCAGGAAAAAAACCTTTCCAAGAACTATGTTTTTAAATGAAAAGTAAAGAGCTACCAGACTAAATCAAAGAGATCAGAAATAAATTTGAATAATTGCTTAAACGTAAATTTTATGTAAACATACTTCTAATTAATCACTTATAAAAAGGTAAGTATAGACCGCTCATCCTCTGAGGTGGGGGACCATACAAAGAAATGTGCTTCTCGGTTGACTAGCTGCTGTAGTGAGTTGTTTTAATATTATTACATTATTTTGAATATTTAAATTCGTTAGGTCATATGGACAAAGAAGTGAAAAAAAAATTCTCTTAAAAGATAATTTTGCAACGAATACACAAATATTTAAGACAAGGTCTAAATATTACAACATTTTGATCTGAAAAATTCAAAAAATAAGAAGCTCAAAACATAGTTTTTTATAATTTCTAGACGAGAGATGTATCAGAATAGTATTTATAAAACAATTAGAACTTACTTAGGTTGAATTGCTGTTTTGCACCACAAAATGGTAGAAAATCCCGCTTTTACTTGAGTACATTATACGTTCTGCCTCTTACAATAAACATTAAAAAGGTAAGTATAGACCGCTCATCCTCTATGGTGGGGGAGCATGCACAGCTGTGTCCTCTTCGGTCGACTAGGTACTGTAGTGAGTTCTTGGTAGTAGGAGTACATTATTTTTGAAGATTTAAATGAATCAGATTAGTTAAACAAAGCTTATAAATAAAAATTCTATTAACAGTTAAATTTGTACCGACTACATAAATATTTAAGACCAAGTGCACCACAATGCACCATTGTGGTCTGAGAAATTCAAAAACTCAGAAACTCAATATATAGTTTTCGATAATTTCAAGTTAATTATTATCTAAGAATTTTATTTATAAAACATTAGAACTTCTTTAGGTTGAAGTGCTGTTTTACACCACAAAATGCTAGAAAATCCCGCTTTACTTGATTACATTATACGTTTTGCCTCTTACAATTTGCCCCATTAGCTTAATATGTTATCTCATGAGAAAAAAAAACTATCAAATAAACTCGTAAACTAAACTTGATGACACTTATATATTTGAATTCACCATTCAAAGTTGATTCCTTGATATATCTATTTATATCAAAATTCCATTTTTTGAGTTTCAGTTACTATTGAGCTGGCTCGCTCCTTACTTACAGTTCGATACCACGAAATGTTTTATTAATTAAAAAAAACTTTACAAAATATAAGTTTTTCGATGAAAGGTAAATAGCTACTGCATTAAATCAAATATGAGCAGAAATAAACTTAAATAATTGTTCAAACGTAAACTTGTAAACAATGCCATACTAGTTACAGTGACAAAAGCTCTTTCCCACAAGAGGACACTTTTCGACTAAAAGTAAAGATCTACTAAATCAAAGATATGATTAAATAATAACGAATAATTCTTCAAGCGTAAAATTATTACAGTGTTAAAAAACTATTTTCCAAAAGAGGACACTTTCGAGTAAAAGTAAAGAGCTACCAGACTAAACCATAGATATGATGAAATAATAGCGAATAATTGTTCAAACTTAAATTTTTTTAATATCTCTGAGACAAACTTTTACAGTGTAGAAAAGGCCTATAAAAGTTGATAGATATTTCTATATGATAGGTAGGAAAAAAAATGCTTACATTTGCATAATCCGTCTGGGCTTGGGTGCCCGAAGGACCAGGTAGTGCATGCTGGAGGGCCACTTCCTGACCTTGCATAAGTGGGGCAGCTCTTGAAGGCCCAGGCAACGTATGATGGAAGGTGGACGGGCCGGCGGCGTTACATTCTTGTACAGATGGTTGCACTTGTTTTGGGGTCGAGCCAGCGTACTTAATAATGGATGGTCTTGTCTCGTCCACTCTCGCTTTCTTAACGGGTGGTGGCGACAAGCATTCTTCACAATTTGCCTTAAAAAGAAGAGAAAAAAGTTAGTATTGAAATAATTTGCCCCTTTTTACAGAAAGAAAGTTAGTAACCATAATTTTGTTTAGAAAAGCATTTATCACTAAGAAAGCACAACGTAAAAAATTTTTGTGAAATATACTAATTGCATCCTTTTGAATCTGAGAATTACGGCTCACTGAGCAGTTCATAATCCGGACTATGTAAGTAGACCCAATTTATTATTTTTATATATTTCTTTTCTTTTCTTGGTTAAATCTGAATTAAGCATGCCGTGTTTGATACAATTAAAGTATTAACGGTATTTTTTATCCTTCAATATACTTTTAAGATATCAGTTCTTTACCAAACATCCAGAAAGAAAACCCCGAGGGAAATAATCCACACGGAAAATATCCCTGAGAAAAGACATGGAAAAATATCCCCGCCCTCCCCCCACCGAAAGATATCGCATCCTTTTGAATCTGAGAATTACGGCTCACTGAGCCGGTCAAAAGCAAGCCTATATAAGTCAGCCTAATTTATTATTTTTAGGTGTTTCTGTTCTTTTCTGGTTTTAATCTGCATTGAGCATGCCTTGTTTGATGCATTTAAAGTATTAATGGTATTTTTTATCTTTCCATATCCTTTTAAGATAGCTGGTATTTACCCCACCTCCAGAAAAAAACACCCCGATAAATATTACGAATTAGAACCATGGTATCATAATTCAGTCATTTTTTTTTTATTTTTATTGGAAAAAACAATGACAAGTCATATTAAGAAATATATTTATTTGTTTTTCATACACAATTCATTTTTTATACCAAGTCCTGATCCCCCTTTGTGAAGAACATGTATTATAAAAATGGGAACATAATTTCGTCGTATTATGCATTTCCCACAAGAGGACACTTTTCGAGTAAAAGTAAAGAGCTACCAGACTAAACCAAAGATATGATGAAATAATAACGAATAATTGTTCAAACTTAAATTTTCTGTATTATGGGAAAGGTTTATTTTCGAACCATTATATCTACAAAAGGTACAATACCTGAGTTAAACTAAGAGGTTTCAATTTCAGGAAAAAATTACATTTTGACAAAATTTTACAATTTACCATATTTATTGTTTTTTTTAGTTTCAAAATTTTTTCTGTCACACACCATCTTTTAATCATTCACAGACAATACTAAAGAAAACCACATCTCACGGTTGATTGATTTTTAATTATTAAAAAGATTATGATTTCATTGAAATATAAATTTTACATTTTTTAATTTTCGTACTTTTGATAAGTTTCTTGTCCTTTTGTCGTAAATTGAAGCTGAAGGATTACCGAAAAATCACTGTTTCAAGTTTTTCAATAATTAAAGTTTATGAATTAGAACCAAGGGAATGTATTTTCATCTTATTTTGCTTATTTTCATTAGAAAAAACACTGAAAAGACATATTATTGAACTCACATCAAACATTGCCGGGCTTGCATTTGAAGAACCTTCCATTATTTTCTATCTTGTCCTCTATTTCAGCATATACTGACTTTTAAAGCTTTTCAAAGCTCTTAAAGATACTAACCTAACGGTTATTTATTTACGAAATCGTGCAAATTGTTGATTTAGAACAATAATTACCTTTCTATATATCAATTATGGGTCCTTTTCGAAGTTTCTACGAAAACTTCTTCGATACAAAGTGCCCTGCTCTCAAGGAAAAAAAAATAATAAATAGTACGGTGTGCCAGCATCGTTCTTATATGCCCTCTGGGCATAACTTATAACCCTTGCCCCGAGGGTTGTGTGGGAGTGTCCTCCTCAAAAACATATTTTCTATCTGGAAGTCAACTACGTTGAACAAAATGGCTATCTCAAAATTTCGATTGGATGTGTTTGAGGGAATGATGGGTGTGGGGGGGGGGGTTAGTTGCCCTTCAATCACTTTCGACTATTAAAAAGGGCATCATCCCTTTGAATTTCCAATCGAATGCGGCTTTTCTGAAGTTTCTATAACAACGCCTTCTATAAAAACCTTATATGCCCCCAAGGCATAACTTACAACCCTTTCCCCGAAGGCTGTGGTGAGTTTCCTCCTCAAAAACATAATTTATATCTGGAAATCCACTACACTGAACAAAATGGCTATCCTAAAATTTTGACTTGATGTTTTTCGGGAAATGGTGGGCGTTGAAGGGGTGTTAGTTGCCTTCCAATCACGTTCGACTATTAAAAAAGGCACAAGCCACTCCAATTTCCAATTAAATGAGCCTTTTTTAAGTTTCTACGAAAACTTTTTCGATACAAAGTGTCCTGCTCTAAAGGAAAAAAATAATAAACAGTACGGTGTGCCAGCATCGTTCTTATATGCCCTCAGGGTCTAACTTAAAACCCTTGCCCCGAGGGTTGTTGGGGAGTGTCCTCCTCAAAAACATATTTTCTATCTGGAAATCAACTACGTTGAACAAAATGGCTATCTCAAAATTTTGATTGGATGTGTTTGGGGGAATGATGGGCGTGGGGGGGCTAGTTGCCCTTCAATCACTTTCGACTATTAAAAAGGGCACCAGCCCTTTGAATGTTCAATCGAATGAGGCTTTTTTGAAGTTTCTATAACAAAGCCTTCTATAAAAACCTTATATGCCCCCAAGGCATAACTTACAACCCTTTCCCTGAAGGCTGTGGGGAGTGTCCTCCTCAAAAACAGAACTTCTATCTGGTAATCAACTACACTGAACAAAATGGCTATCCCAAAATTTTGACTTGATGTTTTTCGGGAAATGGTGGGTGTTGAAGGGGTGTTAGTTGCCTTCCAATCACGTTCGACTATAAAAAGGGCACAAGCCACTCCAATTTCCAATTAAATATTGACCTGCAACTCCACTGTGCAAATTAACAGATTTAAACATCTGTTTTTCCTACATCTTACTTGTATGAAAAAATTTGTGTAGGACATTTTGTTGTTTACACTTTGTTTTGAGAATTACAAGGTATCCAAGCTGGTAAATTAAAGGTATTTCATTGTTAGGAATTTTAAAGGGGTTTTACAGTTATTTTTTTCGGGTTTTAAGTTTTTCTAAATGGGGTTTAAGCAGTTTCCAAGTAATATATGCCTTGAAACTGATGGTTGCTTGTAAAATATTTAAAACATGGATTTTTTTTCACTTTTTGCCATGAAATTACAGGGAAATTCAGAAGTTATTCTTGATTTTTTTTGTACGTCATGTATCCCCAGTCAGTGCTGTAACTTACTTGAAGTACTTTTACTTCAAGTACTACTTAAGTAAAATTTTCAAGTACTTGTACTTGTACTTAAGTACAAATTCCACAGAGTACTTATTACTTGTACTTCAGTAAAAAATTGCAGCTACTTATTACTTAAAGTTGCAAATAAAAGTCAAGTACTGTTTCAAATACATTACGAGGAACCGTTCCATTTTTTTTTTTTTTTTTTTTTTTTGCAATTTTTTAATTTTCTGGTTGTGGTGCGTCTGTTTTTCGTTTCGTAATTGCTGTGGTTTGCCGTTTCCGTCGAGCGCATTTAAGAATAAGAAGAAACAAGGTGTCACAAAAAAATGGCTGACGCAGGCAAACAACAATTACCGTTTATTCTTCAAGGCAAATATTTTGCTGTAAAAGGACAAATCGAAAAAGATGGCGCACTTAGTGCATGGTGCAAGAACTGTCCCAACAGGGTTCTCAAAGGACACCTGCATGCACCTTCAAATTTCCACAAACACTTGCGTGTAAGTCTCCTTGTCCTTTTTATGTCTGTTTGTACTTTTTTTCTCTCTTAAACTTTGACAGGTATTACCATACAGATAGCCCAGTAGTTTCCTTACAACACAACCTACACATCATACGCAATTTTAATCTGTTTGTTGTTTTGGTCTATTCGGATATCGTTCAGATTGGATTGAACAAACCTAGGCTAGAGTTGTGTAGCCTGGATCTCCTGTAGGCTAAGCTTACTGTTAATCCAGCATTATGAAATTAATGCACAATTTACCCCACACCTAGCTTGATTAACTTCACCTCAGGAGAAGAATGTTCAACGAACCAGAATGGGCCGAAATTAGTTGTGGTAGGCTAGGTGTCATTCAAAAGGGTCTCGGAACCAGCAACCAGCAGCTTTACATTTACGAAAACTAATGGATTGCTATGAGCCTTGGCTTCTCTGTGTTAATCTTGAGGCTAAGTTGTGTATTGAGATTGTTGTGTATGAGGCTGATTGGGATTGGAATAATGGTTATAGAATGTAGAATGCATATATAATTTTTGTTTTTGTGTGTGTTTTCCATTTGCAGAACTGCAGAACTTGCAGAACTTGCAGAACTTGCTAATTTGCAGAACTCAAAGGAAGTATCAAATTTTCTTGAACAAGTAGGCTAGCCTAGGCTATTTGATTAGGCTGAATATTTTAGCCATATGGATTGCTGAATGTTTTGAATGTATTGATAGTTAATAGTAGAGTCTAATGACAAATACACAATTTAGTTTAAGCATAGCCTAGGCTAATTCTAGAAAATGCTGCCCAATCTTAAACACATGATCCTATAGGCCTTGTAGGATACAAAACCACTCAAACATAAATAGATTCAATCCCAGACATGTGCTGTAAAGAAAAAATAGGCTACTAGGGTTTGCTAACTTTTCTTTAAGCTTAATTTTCAGTATAAAAAGTTTCTGAGATCAAATTGAGCTAATCCCAACAAGGTAATCTAAATCTATACATATGCAAGACTAAGAGCTTGCTTGGAAATATAGGCTCTATTTGAATCAAATTATGCTCGGTTGCTTGTCCAAAGTTAGTGATTATCCAAACACCAGGGGTGCTTGGATAATATACCCAGTTCTTCATCAGCAGCTGATGTGTATTACCAAATAAAGCTAGTTTAAAGAAAAATCAAACTGTTTTGTTAAGCCTAAAGGTGTATCTGGCTTTGTGGGGGAATAGACAAGGAAATAGAAAATCTAATGGTATATTTCCTTTTTTCTTTATCTGATTTCTCCCCTTTAATAAATATTAGAGCTAAAAATATGTTTTGCTATTACTAGGCCTAGACTAGTCTATCCTTACAAAGCCTATCTTTAGTCTACTAAAAATTTCATTTTCCTGACCTAGCCCCATTTTCCATTTCCTGACTTGAAGTAAAATCAAGTAATTGGAAGCATTGCATCAAGCCACAATGTCCATTGGGCTTGTATAGCCTAAGCTTAATAGGCTTGCCTGCTTGTGATCTACTGATCCATCCATAATTAATACACCAGCATTCAAACATTCAATTAGATTTTCATCCACAAATATATTGTCAATTAGTGTTGCAGATTTCCCAGTAACTCATGTAAGGATAGTTATCAGTGGATATAGAAAAGAAGAAATTACTAAATTGAGAAAATCTGGACAATCTGAACTTTTAAGGAAGTCAGTATTGAAATCTCCCATTTGCACTTTATATTTAGGTTCACTATTCAAATTTTCCATTAAATTCTCCATCTCCCTAATAAAAATTTCATTTTATGATATTTTATATACTAAACCAATGGTGATTTTTAGGTGATTTATATACTAAACCAACAACTATATTTTTTTTTTTATCACAATTACATATTGTTGTATAGTCTAACCTTTATTTTCTGGGTTCTAGGCATTTTGTTGAGATTGAGAAGCTAGTATAGCAGGAATGTTAATTTTTCCCATTAAATTTAATGTATTAATAGGGAAATCCTTAGACCTAGGCTATTTGTTACATAGGCCAGATATCCCAGGCTACATACCTTATTGTATTTTCAGTTAACCTGCTTCCAGTTTAACTGCAGCTCAACTAATGCCTGGATATGTCCATAAGCTATTTACAAGTTTGATGATAGGCTAGTTGTTATATTACTATGTTTCTATATTGCTAACAACTCAGTTTATTTCTGGACAAATTTTCGGTTGATGTTGATGTTTCAACGATGCTGCAGAAACATGAGGGTTCATTGCTTTTTTGCAGAGGATGGTCCAAGTTTAAGCTGCAAAAAGGTTTTCTATGGTGATCATTGTAATCGTTGAATCTGCAGTAATGTGAAGGTTTGTTGTTATTGTGAAGGATCCACCAAACCCAGTCAGGAACTCGTATTTTGAGACTATTGCCGGATACAAGGAAGTTCACCTAATGAGAGGATATGTCTCTAGTTAGTAAATGTCTGAAATGAGATTATTCCCAAGTAAAGGAACCTTCCACTCAGGAGGAGAATGTGAAGATCTCCTCCTGAGAGGTATATGGCTGTACCTGGGACCTGGTAATCATTTCATTTTGGGCATTCACTGACACGCAGTTGACAAGGGACATATCCTCACATTAGGTGAACTTCCCTCTATCAGGTGATGGTCTCAAAGTAGTTGAGTTCCTGACTGACAAAACCAAACCATCAAACCTTCAGAAAGTGATGGTTCATTCATATTTGTTATACTTGTTATACTGCAGTTTCAATGTTCAGTGGATCCTGTGGAAAAGCAATGAGCCTTTGGATTTGATTCATATAGCAAAACTAAACATTATGTCTGCTTTCAGACGGCTCATCCTTCAACCTATGTTGAATTCTCCAAAGTGAACACTAGGAAAAAAAGGAGGCGAGAGGGAGATGAGCAGACCATTGATTCTGCTGATGACGCAACCGATGAAAGCATCCCCGAGCCTAAGCAAGAGGATACACCTTTTTCTTTCTTTGAAAAAAAGAAATGTACGAAAAAAAGGGCTGATGAGTTGATTATGAATTACATAGTGTCTGACATGCGCCCACTCTCTACAGTGGAAAGTCATGCATTTAAGCAAATGATTCTGGGGATAAACCCAAGTATCGGACCAATAATGTCAAGGAAAACTCTGGCCGGTAAAATTGATGAGTCTCTGTTAGTTGTAAAGAAAGAAATGATTCAGCTCTTTGAAAAAGTAGACTATGTCACTATGACGTGTGATATCTGGTCTTCTAATAATAAGAGCTTTATGGGAGTAACAGCTCATGTGTTAGATAGTCAAAACAAATTTATGCCTATGGTGCTTGCAGTTAGAAGGTTTGCTGGAGCGCATACCTTCGACAGAATTTCAGACTTGCTGTTTGCAATATTTCGTGAATATGGTCTTGACAAGAATCTGAGCAAAATTCGGGCAATTGTAACAGACAATGCTTCAAACTTCGTCAAAGCTTTTAAGGAGTTAGGAAAATCAAAGGAGCAAGAATCCAGCTCTGAGTTTGCAACCAGTGAGAGTGACACACCTGATGAAGAAAGCATGGATTCCGAATCCGAAGAATTAGATGTTGTTGACGTTGGTAAGATCTTTGACAGGGTGAATGTGACTGATGTCGGGGAACCAGAATTGGGTTCTAGTGTCAATCCCAGAAGTGGTGCACAAGACCAAGATGAACTAGAAGCAGGGGTTAGAGGGACCTCTGATAGTTATTCTGATCTTCCCGACCGTATTGTTAACACAAATGATGACGATAGCGATATTTCTGAGCCCGAAGGGACTGATGGCAGATCGGACTCATTAGGTAATATAGGTATGTACTTACCTCCACACTTTCGCTGCTCTAGTCATACCCTGAACCTTTTGGCCACCACAGATGCCAAGTATGCTTCAAATACGGACGTGAGTTACAAAAGAAATCTGCAGAGTGTCAAGAGCAAGTGTCAGGGCTTATGGAATTCCCTAAGCCACAGCTCAAAAAACAATGACCTATTGAAAGAGGTCTTCGAAAAAAAGCTGATAAGACCCAACGCAACAAGATGGAATTCTGAATACGATGCACTGACAAGAATTCTTGAGTGTCACATGGCTGGAAAGCTCTCAGCAGTGTGTGATGTCTTGAAAAAACCAAGATTCAAAACAAGTGAGCTTGAATTTCTTGCTGAGTACGTCTCAGTCCTTGAGCCCATAGCAATCGCCCTAGATATGCTTCAGGGTGAGGAGAAAGCCTATTTCAGGACTGTTCTCCCAACTATCAAGTGCTTGGAAAGGAAGTTGGTGAAGTTGCACCAAAGTGTCAAACTCACAAGGGTCTTAACCCAGACGCTGCTCGAAGGACTTGGAAAAAGATTTCCGTTTATCAGTGGATCTCCAAAGGTTCATTCGGACTACCATCTTGCTACGTGGTCATTGCCGTTTTTCAAGGACAAGTTTGGGAAAGAAGAACACAAGGAACTGGTGCTGGGTTTGATGACAGAGGAGGCCATAACAATGAAGCAGAAAATGGGTGCCACTAGTGAAAAAAGCAGTGGCATAGTTCTTGAGAGATCTCCTGAGGCTTTTTTTGACTTTTCGGACGACGAATCAGGAACAAGCACTCAGCAACCAACTGTGGAAAATACTGTCAAGATCGAGATTCTGAGATATCTCAGTGATTCCCGAAAGACTCTCTCGATCTTACAAGAGTACCCGGCAGTGAATTCAGTGTTTCGGAAGTATAATTGTATGCTTCCTACATCGGCCCCAGTTGAGCGTCTCTTTTCGAAAGGTGGCATTATAATGAGTCCAAGGCGTAATTCCTTGGCGGACGGAAGGTTTGAGAGCCTCGTTTTGTTGAAAGCCAATGAGAAATTCAAGGTTTTTCAGCAAAATATGGACGTAGTTTGAGAGTTCGTTTTACTGTTTTGATGGTTCCCTTTTCAACCTATTTTAATGTCACCTTTTGAAAAGCAGATGTCAGAATCAGCTCCTTTTGCGAAACTGTATTTGAAGAATGGCACTGAGCGACTGAATATATATACCGTATGTGGTAATACGTTTTTATGACTTAGTGAATCGCTGGAATTTCCGTTTAGAACTGGTTTTTTTTTTCCGTTTCTTTCCAGCTTTTTTTTTTTTTTTACCTTAATGATGTTGATAATGCTGGAAAATTAGAGTTGGAAAAAACAAACCTTTTCAATTTGATTCTGTTTTTGTACTCGTTCTTTAATATAATAAATGAAACCATTAAGTTAACCTGAGTGTCAGTGGCGTAAGTGTGTGATTGTTGTGCTGGAAAGAGCCTCCCATGGAAGAATTCCCTTTTTTTTTTTAGCTCAATAGTAATTTTAACATCATATAATTTGATTACTTGAAGTAGTACTTGAAGTACTACTTAAGTACTATTTCAGACTACTTATTACTTGAACTACTTAAGTACAAT
Source organism: Artemia sp. Qi Xiang Cuo (assembly GCF_049724085.1). Classification (NCBI taxonomy): domain Eukaryota; kingdom Metazoa; phylum Arthropoda; class Branchiopoda; order Anostraca; family Artemiidae; genus Artemia; species Artemia sp. Qi Xiang Cuo. Next base: position 38,137,974 of record NC_142801.1, read on the forward strand.
TTTGGTGGATTACTTGATACTTGATACTTAAGTAAAAAAATTGATAGTACTTGGTACTTGTTACTTAAGTAAAAATTTGGAGTACTTGTTACAGCACTGTCCCCAGTGCAGTCTTAGAACATGGGCCGTATCCAGGATTTTTTTTTTCGGGGAGGTTTTACAATGACACAAAAAACACTTAATAGTTTATTAGCTATGAAGAAAAATGAAGTGCCAGCTATTTTCTTAGGTAAAAAAATGAAAAGCTCATCCGTTTTAAATGTAATTAAAGTTTGCCACCAGAATCCAAAGCCTCATACATCGAAAAGGATAGTACTGCTGAATCCATGCATGACTCCAGGTCTCCATAAAAGCTGGAAAAGGAAAAATTATCTGTGGAAACTATACAAGACTTCGTCATCTTCTTCTCATCATCAGCGGTTCAAGGCCTATAGGATTATATTTAATTCTCTGTGTCGGAAGGCCAAGTCTCAGTATTATCACAGGAAATTTTCTGAGTGTGGAAAGGATGTTGGGAAGACATGGAAAATTATTAATTCTGTACTTAAACCTACACCCTCCCCGACTTCAGTTCCAACAACGTTTATAGTTTGCTGTAAAATTGACAATGTATAATAAATTTTTCAGCTAGAGATTACGTCTTATTTTGCTAATATAGGAAAAACGACTGCTTCATCTGTGAGCTCTACAACTCCTCGTTGCGATTTCAGAGCCTATCTTGGACCCCCATGTTTAAAGTCAATAGAAAAAAAACTAAACAAGCAATTCTTCACAACCAGAAACAGCTTTTTGAAATGAAATGCAAAGTAAAAAACAGAATCAAAAGAGCTTTACTGGTCCTTTTGGCAAGAGCTACTATAACTCCAAACTAGCAGATGTATTGAATTGAGCAGCCGGGCACTCTCTCTGCGTGATGCAGGGATGAAGGGTACTACAAACTCTACTATATAATGTTCGAACATACTCCAGCGTATTTCCAACTCTTCAGTCTAACATAAGGCAAGAATTTGTAACCACGCTGTTAAGTCCAGTCCCATTGAAGCATACTGAAGTTGAGAAACCTAGTACTCTCTGGACACTTGAGGGAATGAAGGTAAGCCTGGCACCCTCTCAACATGTGAGAGGCATTGTAGTTACTATAAATACAACATTAGAATGTGTTCGTACTCTTATGCTCAACTGATCCCCTCAGTATATCCTCCTGCCATAACTCAGAACTACGTAATCACATACAAGCAGCACGAAGTATTGGCGTAATCCCAGCTACTTCTGCTTCAAAATCACCTCAGGCTTAAGGCCCTTGAGACCAGTCATGATGAAAAATGATTCGCATCTACCCTTCCCCCTTTTTTAAAACCCCCGCTTCGAAAACCTCCAATGAAATATCCAAGGACTCTATATTTTTATAATTCTATCCCAGCCTTATCCAAAACTACCTGGCTATTCTTTCTCATATCTGATAAATACAACTGCTGAGTTGAAGGTGTAAGCATTTTACTAACCTGGCAAAACTGGCGCGACTAGAGACACAACTCTAGCAGGATCCTCGCCATATTCTGTTCGAATTAGATTCTCTCGTTTGTCCAATAGGTATTTAATCACTTTGTCATATTCAACAAGTGTCAAAGGGTGATTTTCTTGTAGGAAATTCATTATTAACTGAATGCCATGAGGATGACCATCGCCGTCAGCATTAACTGCTCTGTCGCGATCACTGCTAACATTTTTTGATCTGTCATGATCGTACGAGACACTTCTATCTCTGCGAGATCTATCGTCACCGACATTAGGTGGCCTATCGCGACCACCGCTGACCACTGCTCTATTGTGGTCATATGATGGACTTCTATCTCTACGAGATCGTCGATCCGATTCTTCAATTCTGACAGGAACAGGATTCCGTCTTCGAAATGGGCTTTGTTCTGGAATTCTATGTCTCTTTTTGAGAATACTCTCAATGAGTGCTATTCCGTCCTCCTTTTCAATATCTCGAAATTCTATAAAAGAGAAGTATTACAAACTAAGCACTGCCTCCAAAATCAAAATGGGTATTGCCCTTTTTCATAATCATACAGGATAGCGTAAATACGATTAAAAAAAAAACAACAATCAATATCAAAGTCGCCCATTTCAACTGTTTTAAAGGTGACCACTTCTTTCAGAAAAGAATTTCGGAGGGTTATTCCGTGTTGATAGGAAAAGAAGGTAAAGGTGCAGTTTAGTTCCTCCTGTAATGTAGTGCGCAAGAGCCCAATGGTGAAGGTGCAGGTTTGCTCTCCCTTATGAAACAACTTATTTCAGCAGATACAAAGAAGAAGCCAATTTGTGGCATTTTGTGGGACCCCAAGGTCCAGTACTAGTATCAGATCCCGCGAGTGGCAGTTTACGCTCGTCAAGTTCTGGCTGTATCAGCCACATGTGTCCCAGCTAAACGGCTTTTTAGCACGACAGGACTGATAGTGACTGCAAAAAGATCAATGGCTCCAGCCAGAGTGAACAAACTGACTTTTGTTACATCAATTATAACTGAAGTGATGTAACCGCTGATTTAAAATTGTTGGTGTTGTTAAGCCATGGTATCTGATTTATATACAGTGTTTTTTCGATATTGTTATTTGTTTTTTTTTCACTTCCTTTTCGTATTTATTTGATGAACAGGAGATGTTTGAACTTCAAACTTTGAAAGTTATACACACATTAGGCCAAATCATTAACAAGAAGGAAATGACTAAACACGGGATTTTATAGGAACAATGCGATGTTAAACATAAACACAACATAGGTTTCCCTGGGTCTAGTGGCTAAAAATGAGAATTCTACTTGGTCTGATCGACGGTGAACATAAACACTTTCCGCATGGCCCAAAAAATTCTTGTTTTGTGATATTATTCTTGTATGTTTTTAGCCAACCATTTAAAAATCCTTACTAAAATTGAGGTTGAACGTGCTTGGTGAAGTGGAATTTTATTATTATTTTTAATTAGAAACATCGGCGCGCCTTGGCGCGCTACCGGTGTAAATTCGGCAGCGCGCCGCCAAAAAAATTTCGGCGCGCCTGGTGGCTTGCCACCGCCGATACTGACTCACACATTCGCCACCATCATTTCGGCGTGGCGCGGCTTCGGGGACTATTCGAGAAAATAAATTTTTTATAGACATTTTTTCATCCCTAGATTTACGAATGTAACTTTTAGGCTCTACCTTTTAATTTTTTTAGGAAAGCCATTTGTAATCTGCCTTCTGACTGTTTCTATTGCCTTTGGCTTATTTTTCGGCTTCTCATTTTATAGCCTGGCGCAAGCAGAGTGGCCAGATGGGGCGCATTTTCTTCATTCTAGGGCTTTTTTGAGGTAGCTGCGCATTGAATTTTTTGAATCAGTGCACAATTTGAGGGGAAAAATCATTCATTCACCGTATTTTCACTAGTCAAATGGGGTTTTCGGAGCATTTTCACTTTTAGACGGCACAACTTTAGACTAAGCAGTTCGCAACATTTGGCAAGCAAACCTCCATTTTAATCAAATAATATAATTAACTCAACTCAACACTCAACAATTCAACGTACAGGGGGTCAGGGGCTGAATGGCAATGGGGATACAGTGCATTTATCTCTTAATCTTTTCTGGTCAGTATTACATATGGTTTATTATTGAAATGGATGGTTCCTCCTCTCTTCTTGCAAGGACTCAGAAGGCTTATTGTAATCACTAATCACTTTGTTTATATAAGATGCATCTGATTAATATCCTTTAAAAACTTACATATCAACTTAAGTCCATCAGCACAGTCACTGTTCAAGATTCACATAGTAGTATGTCACTACTCTGTCAAATTCTATTTTCTCTATTAAACTGTCTAGGCTAATAGGCTATCCTTCCTCCTTTCATTTTCCTGCACATTCAAATAACAGATGTTTTACCATGTCCACAAAATGCACATCTCAGATCTTCATTATGAAAACAGGCTCTATATTTCTGAATTCCTGCATGACCTGACCTTAGTCTGAATATCACCCTGGCTTCAGATTTAATTAGCAGTCTATATATTTTCTTTTTAAATTGCCTTTCTTTTGTATAGCTAACATATTTGTTGAGAACACACGGCTGTCCTTGAATTTCTTTATCACTATTCCAATTTGATTAACCATCCTGGGTGTGATAGGCTACCTACAAATGTTTGCCTGTCTATTATGGATGCTTGTTTTGCTGCAGTATCATCCATTTCATTTCCACTAATGTTTGCATGCCCCAGTACCCAATCCAATGTGATGGTTACGCTAAATACTTACCAAATCATATTATTGAGTTTCAACTATAGTGAATATACCACTCACTTGATGCCTTTTTTATGCTCTTTACAAATATACTAATCTTTTTTGTCAGAAATGAATTCTAGCCCCCAACCCCATATATAGGCCTAGGCCTACCGCTATATTCAATTTATTAAAGCAATTCCAGGTAAATTTCTGATGAACATTCTAACCTCAGATAGCCTAGGTTAATTCCTTCAAAAGAGAAAATGCCAGCAATTCCTCCTTATTTGAATCTGATGGATTCTTTAATAGTCCTAAAAATCACTTTAAATGTACAAATTATTGGAAAAATTTAGCCACATCTGATTGGCTGAAACCATTTAGCCCTAAAAGTTAATCAATCACAATGCAGGAAAAAGACGCTACATTCAAACAATCAGTTATAATCAGAAAAGGCACCGAATTTCAAATTTTAATCCTGCAATAGCTGTGTTCCTTCTTGTTATTCTATCAAAACCCAATCCTTGGTTTTACAAATTAGTTGTTTGTTTTCTATAAAGGGGCAAATCATGTCAAAACTGCAAATTTTTGTTGCCAAGCTTTTGATTAAGTACTAAAAAACTAGGGTGAAGAGTAAGGTGTTGAGGAAAAGGAAACCCCTTTGTGTATGTTGAATTTCTGTTTGTTAGAAGTTTCAACATTGCTTCTTAATTTCTGTTGAAAAAACTTCAGTTAAAAACAATAGATAAATGTTCAAATAGGGATAAATCCTTTTAATAGATGTGATTGTTTCTGCTGATGACGGTCACTGTAAATGTGACAGAAATACCCAGTAGTTATTGTTAATTATCACTGTCTGTTAGAACAATTTATCCCTATTCAAACTTTTATTTATTGTCATGGAAAGTTAGTGTGGTATTCACAAGTATCTATTTGTATTTTTTTAAAATTTAATTTGTATAGTAGCAACTATTTGTCTGTTGTGAGTGTTAATACTGTTATCTTGCATCAATTATTTCTGGCAATATTGCTTCAAGATAAACCTTTTGTAATTTTGGTAGAATTTTTTTCTACCAGAATTCTTTATCACAATTGACTCTCAATAAATGGATTGCCTTTGCTGAAAAAAAAATACCAAAATAGCCAAAATCTTTGTTACAACACTCTAATTGCATTTGTATTTGGTAAAAATAGTTATATGACCTTTTAAGCTGTAATTTGCCATTATCTTTGTTTTCAAGACAAATATTTTTTTGGGATAGCCTCCATTCTTCTATATTTAAAGTTTTGGCACTGAAAGGATTTTTCACTTCCAAAACCACCATATCATCAGACAAAAAAGTGGCTGTTCCATCAGGACTGGCTGCAAAATATCCATGTTTAATATGAACAAAAAGTCCTGAAGGATGCACTTTGTAGTCCATCTTTTCCTCAAAAGCCAATATAGCAATTTGTTTGTACATTTGCCCATGTTCCATTGCTTTAGTCTGGTGGTTTTTGGGATAAAGCAGTTGGCGCACTAGTGGTGCAACAGTCTTTGTCTGTCTTTTGCAAATTATTCCAGCTACTGATGCAGTTATTCTATTTTTTCTGTATTATAGCCATCTGTTGTCAATACAATTTATCTGAAGTTGTTTTGCTTCTTCTATTTCGTGAATTTTTAAGTCAGTACACTGAACATGGCTCAGAAAATCACTTTTTAAATCTTCAAGCGAATCAGGATCTAAATCTGGAACACATGCATTCTGGCCATAGTTTTTGTTGGGTTTCAAAACTTTCTTCATAAATAGTTTTGCAAACAGACGTCTTTTAGCTTTCCATGTCTGCTTGTTTATGGCACTTTTGGCCTGCTGCTCAGCAAGTTGCTTCAACAAATTGCTTAGCAACTATATGCATAAAATACTCTGCAAGGTAGCTAGTACTGTTTCCAATGAGAAATTGAGCTCTTCTAGTTAGTGTCAAAGGCTGAATCCACATGACTAAGAAAAATATTGCTTGGGGAACCTTCTTTGCTGAATTCAATAACTTTTTCTGCCGTTTTGCAGCATTCTGTGTATTGTGTAAGATCATTGCAAAGGAAATGTAATGGCATTACTTTTAGCCGCAAAAGAAGGCATTTGGCTGTATAAGAAGCCCAAATATCTGTAGCAAATTATCTCTTAAAAAAACGGAGCAAAGTTCAACTTGGAGAGTCACGTTTCAAAGGATGACGGACAAATGCCTATATACTCTGCTGCTGGACAAGGTTAACTAGATATGTGTCAGTTACTTGTTTCAAAAGGTTCACATATAGATGCTTTAGATTATGAAAAAAGCACTCCTTTACTTTTGGCTGCAAAACAAGGGCATATATTGGTAGTAAAATAATTTTTCAAAAAGGGAGCAAGCCTCAACTTGAAGACTGATGATTTTGAGGAATCAGAACCAACCCCTTTACACTTTGCTGCTGAACAAGGAAATTTAGACATCATCTATTTCTGTTTTTTTTTTATATATATATATATATAATAAATAATGTGAGACAAAAACTTTGGAAAGTAGGGAAAGAATTATGCCAATTAAAGTGAAAGTGATAGTTACTAGGGGTGGATTGTCACTACTGATAAATCACTAGGGGTGGCAACCCTGAACTCAAGGGGAGTTTTGGGGAACCAATTTTTTTCAAGAATACACATGTTTGGGGAAATCCCCAAGAATTCCAGACAAAATCTACCAACAAATTTTACTAAGCCAAGAAAACTGCCAAGTAGCATTGCTAATACACTACCCCACTTTTTACATCCCCCCAACAATGTGATAATATATAGCCCAAATTTTTTAAGTCTAATGCATTCTATCACCCATCCCTTGTCTTTGTATGCTGTGAAATCTAACCTAAGCTTATTTTGTGAGTGTGTTTTGTTTACTTAACACGTACCATTAAAAATTCACTATTTGATTATAATTTCATTTTTTGAAGGTATAAAATCCAGAGGCATTTGTAAGTTAAGTATATTTATTACTAATAAATACGTTCTTAAGTAAAATTACACAACTTTTGAGAAAGCCATTTAACTAAATAAAAGTAAAATTAATATGTAATTTTTTTTTTCAATTATTCATGTACTGTGAGCCAAAATCAAAACCTGTATTAATTCAAAAACGTTCAAAATTAAATAAAAAAAAAACATGTTTTTTTTAACTGAAAGTAAGGATTGACGTTAAAACTTAAAACAAACAGAAATTGCTATTTACATTGAAGGGGCTGCCCCTTCCTCAACACTTTGCTCTTACGCTAAAGTTTGTCTCTTTCTCACAACTCTTTCAAACAACCAAAAAATTTAGCGTAAAGAGTGAGGCGTTGAGAGGGGACAGCCCCTTCAATATACAGAATAATTAATGTTTTATTTGATGAACTGATGCTTAGTTAACTAAAAAGTTAGCAATGACACTACTATTAAGAATTATCTTTAAGCGTTGCGGAGGGTGAGGAGGTGCAGCCACTTAGTCAACAAAGTTTGACAAGTAAAATGGAAAAAGAAGCTGCACAGCTATAAAATTTTATAAAAAAAATAATAATATCAGCTTGTCATTCATGTAACACTAGCACAGCCACTTGTGAGCAATTTGCCACTAAACTACTATGTTAGGACTCAGTGCATCACTTTTCTCACAATTTGATGCCCCAGAGACAAGTATGAGCTATTGAAAATACATGTGCAAGAAAAACAACATTTGAATGTCTGTTAAAATTTCTTGAAACACAAAAACTGCCCTAATGGTCCTTGAGAAAGTTTTTCAACCTAATGTTGAAAGAAAAAAGTTTTTTTTTGTTGCAGAGTACTAAGTTAGTGATATTTTGTTTTATAAGACCTGGTGGAGGAAAATCTGAATATTCTTCCTGGGGGTTTGAAATTGTGAAAGGGGGAAGTAAATTGTGGGAAAGAGAACAACAGAGAATTCAGAAGTATTGGTAGTAAAATGGTATGACAACAAACCAGTCCTTTTGGCTTCGTCATACTGTGCAGTCACCCCAATTGATAAGTGTCAGAGATGGGATGGCACAACACGGAAATACGTCGAAGTTTATCGCCCCCGAATCATCCGTGATTACAGCAAATCAATGGGGGGGCGTAGATCTTGCTGACATGTTCCTGGAGCTTTACAGGACTGACATTTGCTCGAAGAAATGGTATATGAGGAATGTGTACTACTTCTTTGACATGGCTGTGAACAATGCCTGGCTGATACACTGCAGACAGTGTAAGCAGACCAATGTTCAGCATATGTCTCAAAGTCCTCGAGTTGGAAGACCATCCTTATTAGTGACGAAGCGCAATACGTCTACCTCGCTAGACGGGATGCCTTCGGAATCAATGAGGTTTGACCAGACCTTGCATTTTCTGGATACGACTGAAAAGGGAAGGTGGCGCTATGAGAAGTGCGTTAGGGGTGGAACCAGTCGAATCATGTGTCCAAAGTGCAAAGTTCAACTGTGTTTGAACTCAGATTGCAACTGTTTCACAAATTTTCGCCTAAAATAGTATCTGTATATGCCTGACGTGACCATATGGTAACCATTCACAGTTTGGATTTGGAATGAAATAAATTTTTTTTAAAAATAAATATGTTCTAGTTAAACCTCCAGGATCACTCTCTGCTATTTTCAGAGTTTTTACGCAACTCCTTCTTGGCTCAGGTCTGAAAGGGTTAACCAAGTCAAAATAGCGTAAGTGTATCCAAGCTAGCAAAGAAAGTAAGCAGATTTTTTTGCAAATGGTATCAAGTTTTCAATATTAGGTTAACTACAGTAGGAATGAAACAAAATTTAACACTACTATTTGTTTCCAGATTTTTAAAAGTGTGTACGTTGTTAAAAATTGCTGAAAATTTTTCTACGGCATACAAATAGCATGCCAAACTATTAAGTCTCATTAAACGAAAACATTTAAAGTATTACAAAAAGATTTAAAGTGTTATTTTCTTTTCCCTGAAAAGACTATGTCTATATAAAACCAACAGAAATTAATTAAACAAAACTTTTTCCCCAAAGTAAGTTTTTCAAAGGTAAGTAAAGAATTTCATTAAACAAAAAATGAGCAAAAATAAAATCAACTAATCTACCAAGCGTGAAACTACCACAAATCAGCATCGATAAATAAATGAAACCCAAAACGGACAACAATTACAATAATTAGCCAAGTTGAACTCAAAACGAGCAGAAATTAACATAAGTTAGACTGAAAACCCTTATGCCTTTCCAAGGCCAGAACATAATTTGCACTTCACTGAAAAAATTTCAAATGAAAGGTTATTGTCAGACTAATATACATGTACTGATATTTAGTAATTAATGTTAGTATTATTTGATTTATTAAAGTTATAAAAGTAAAAACATTTACATTTTTTAAGTAAAGTGCAAATTATGTCATGGCCTTGGGAAGGCATAGGGGTTTTGAGCCCAACTTATGTTAATTTCTGCTCATTTTGAGTTCGACTTGGTTATTTATTGTAGTTTCTGTTCGTTTTTGGTTTCATTTATTTATCGATGCTGATTTGTGGTACTTTTCTGACCGATGCTGACTTTACTTTGAAAAACTTATTTTGTGGAAAATGTTTTTTTTTAATTAATATGAATAAGAAGATCTACACTGTTGAAATCCAAGACCTTAGAAGCCCTGTAGCTGAAATATAAAATTAATTTTTTCCATCCCCCTAAACGCGTAGGAGCAGACTTTGATAAAGTTCAACAGGAACATCCTTTGTGTCTCCATAGGAGCTCTCGAAATAAGCGGATAATTTTCTCGTCTTTCTTGAAATTTTCTTAGTTCTTATTTTGTATAACAAGCTATTCTATGGGTATTGATACGTCAGAAATTGCTTATGTTTTGGTGTTTCTTTGCTCAATTGAATTGTTAGAATTAATCCATCTATTGGACCTTCTTTTAAAGCAATCAAAATATGATCTCAATAGAATGCCCCCCTCTCCCACAGCAGAAAAACCATTTCAGATGAATTTACAGTTTTGGTTAGGTTACATTTTCATTTGGATTAGGTACATTTCAGGTTTGGTTAGGCAATCCTTATTGAATTTGGTTGATACTATTGCTCCAATTTCCGGATCCCCAAGGGATAGCCCTCCGACATGTCAGACATCTGCTATAACATTAAGAGCTTCTTCAAGGGGCTCCGCATCGCGGAGCCCCAAGAAGTACGCTTATAAGGTCAGCTATGAGAGGGTGTTTTAGTTATTATTATTTTTTTTTGAGGGGGGAGAGAGTATCGCCTATGAAAATTTGTCTAGGTGGTTCAGGTTAAAAGAGGGTTTTATGTAAGATGTTTCGTATTTTTCAAGATATTGTAGAATTTTCTGCTTCAACATATCATGACTCTTAGAGAGGAGGGCTTATTTTTGGCCTATGGGTAGTAATGCTTGCCGTGCCATGGAAACATTTCTATGGAAATATTCTAAACTTTTTATTCCGGCAGCCCTCTTTTTCTAGGGCCCGAAAACTATAGCTTCGTTCTCTTTTTTTATATAATATAAAGTGTCGACTTAGGATATATATGTTATGATGGAAGACGTTAATCAAACCTGTTCGCTTAATAACAAAGGATCCCCAATTTGTGCGTCATTTAAGGTCTCTCTGGAAACTTCCCTCCCCATGGAAAATACCCCCTTGGAAACCCCTACAGCAAAAAATGTGTCCCCCTCCCCACCCAAAAATGTATGCATACTTCCCAATACGTAACCAATGGGCAAATTTATGACTTGAGGAACTTTTCCTCTGGGACTATGAGGGGGTCAGCTTATAACCAAAGGCATAGTTGTTGGGTTTTTCAACTATCACGAAAAAATGGCTATATCAAATTTTGATTGGATGATTTTGGGGAAAAGGGGGAGGGGAAGGGGCCTAGTCACCCTCCAATTTTTTCGTCACTAAGAAAGGCGCTTGAACTTTTAGTTTCCGGTCGAATGAGCTCTCCCAATATTCTAGGAACATTGGATCGATACGTTTACCCATGTAAAGAAAGCAAACAAAAAAACACCCATCCTTGATCTTTCTTCTGGCAAAAAAAATCCAACGTTTTTTAGTATAAGCGGTTGAAACCTCTACCGTATTTTTTATACACTGAATCTGATGGTGTAATTTTTGCTAAGTTTCTTTGACATTTAAGGTGTGTTTTCCCTCATTTTGGAAAATAAGGCAAATTACCTCAGGCTTGTAGCCTTTGATGGGTAACACTAATCTTAATAAAACTTGTATATTTGGAATCAGCATGATGAGTTAATTTTTTTCATGTATGGATTGGTATCAAAATTCTTTTTTTTATATATATAGTTTTGATTACTAAGGAACCGTGTTGCTCATTACTTACTTTTTGTTACCCCGAACTGTTTGATAACAACAGGTTTACCAAATAATATTTCTAAGAGCATAAATCAGAAATACATGAAATTGTATGTCATTGCTGTAAAACTGTAGTAGCCTAAACAAAACAAATAATGATGTGTTGCTGTTGTTGATAATGATAATAAATATATTGTTTAAATAATCTCATACTTATTAAATAGTTCCAAAATCTGTTGGTTCTGCAACTTCTAGGGCTTTCCCACTTCACAAGTCAAAGAAAATGATTAGTTAATATTTTCATTAGGTAGCGCAAAGAGCGAAGTATTGAAGAGAGGGTAACCCCCCTCATATACGCAATCATTTCTATTCATTTTAAGTTTTGATGTTGCTTCTCACTTTCAGTTGAAAACCTTTTTTTTTCTAATTTCTGATAATTTTTAAATAATGCCGGAATATCCGACCCCCCCCCCTCCCGGTAAAGTTCCTCCCTAATAAAATACCACCGTCGCCATCAGGAAAATTTCCCCCAGACAGTTGCATTCTAGCTGAAAGTTAACCCTGGGAAATTTCTTGCGGACGATTCAGGCTGAGAATTTTCTTAGCCCACTTTTATTTGAAAAAGACTTTAGTTTTTGATTGTTTTTAAAATCATGCATGACATTTTTCTCTGGAGAATGCTTCTCACAAACAACACACGCTCCCTAGTAGAAAGGTACTCCCCATGAAAATTCCCCCTGGAGAATTTATCCTATGGAAAACTCCCCCATGGAAAATTCCTAGTTTTGAGAATTTTTAACTTAGAGCTGTTGATAACCAAATGCATAGTTAAAGGTTAAAAAAAAATCACCCAAATAAGTTGTTTTCAAAATCGAGAGAGGGGACTTAAAGGAAGGTTACAACTTAAGGAACAATTATTATTTTTCCCAGGGTGGTTGTATCGAACCTGTGGTGACGCTATGACATCAAAAAGAGTCTCACATTATATATATATATATATATATACATATATTCCGAGCTTGCGCCAGCGCACAGTCTTAGATATTAATATGAAAATTAAATTAGGATATGCTAAGATTGTTGCCAATAGAGTTAAATATAATAAACGTGTGAGACAAGCTCTACTCAACTTTTTGTGACCATTCAATTCTTTTTGCTTCTGGAATTTTTCTCCTTCTGAAGAAAACTGAGTTAAAAAGAATCCGGATTAATTATTTTAGATTTTGTCAATATTTGTTGTTTCTTCCACCTTGGACCAAAAATCGGGTAATTATTAATAAATTTCTTGTTCCTAATATTACTGAAAAACTGGAAGCACTACACAGAAAACTTTCAAATACTGCTTGTATCTGTTTTTCTCTGCACCAACACCTTATCAGGTTTTTTCAGTCGTAAGTTATTTTTCTTTTATTTGTTTAGTTGTTTTTCTCTGTTTGGTCATTCTACAATTTACATTTGTAAAGAGTGAGTAAAAATCCAATAATGATAATAATAATGCCAGCTTATTAGATTCTGCAAGTTGTCGTTTTTTTTTTCATTTTTTTTTCATTTTTCACGTCATTTCTTTTTTGCTCTCGTTTCTTTTAAATTATTATGTGTTACACTGTAATTGGTAATCTTTGATTTATATATTGTCTTGTGTTGTATTTTTTGTGTTTTTCCTCGTGATACTCCACCTATTGTACCTCTGTATAGTGTGGGCTAAAAATAAATAATAATAATAATAAAATATGTATATATATATATATATATATATATATATATATATATATATATATATATATTTTATTCAAAATAGGCTTAAGATGAAATACAAACTGAAACTATTTATAGTACAGGCAAATGGAGGTTTGACCCGAAACAAATTGCAACAGAAATGATTCTTACACCATCTTGTAGCGAAAAAAAAACTGAACAACATATCCATTTTCGCATATTCTGAGTCGACGAAAAATAACCGTTTTTTGGATTTTAATGCTATTTTTTTTTACGTTTTCCGAAAAAAAAAAGTAAATTTAGTATACGACCGTTTTTATGGAAATTAAGTATGATTCGGATTCAGAATGACAATCTGAGACAGAAAATGAAGTCAGATTGGGTGTCTGGTGCAAAACAAAAAGTTTCACTATCATCAATATGCGTTGCGGTAATTTTTGTAAAGACAATCAATCGGCACTTGTTATTCAACAAATGATCGGTTGTTCGTAAAAATACCTGAGCTAGGCCCTAGTATAAGACACTTCGAAGGCTACGTAATGCAATAAAAATGAAAATCGTCACATTCATCACTCGGTGTTTTAATGATTTCAAAGTTTATTCCCAAGATTTGACTGAGAAATTAATTAGACGAAGTCCTCCCAATTTACTCCCGTCGTAACCTTTGACCAACCCTTGTGGTGGAAAGCCATGAAAATGGTCGAAGCGGCTTCACCAGGAAGTGCACTTTCAAGTCATCCTGAAAATTGGCGGATTCCATACCATGATGAGTTTTCTTGGAGCAATGGGTTACATCATGGATGGGTATGGACTCAGAGATATTCTTGAACACGTGTATGTGCCCAATACTGGTCCCCACCGTCTCAGCTGACAATCTATCGCTAGAGCAGTTGGTGTACATTTACGTATTTACGCTGCACTACACGCCCGTCTGCTATCTGAGGTTTTTGACGACAACCAGTCTAGTGTTGATGAGCCAAGACTACAATCCGAAGAAACTGTAGAACTCAGAAATCTATACGAGAAATTGATGAATAAGGAAGTAGTTGCTGAGGTTGCAGAAGGCGATCCTTCCTTAGAAAAAATACAGGAATTCATCAGCAGCTAGGGAAAAGAACTGCTCCAGTGTCGAACATGAAAGCTTTGGTTCCAGTATTTGGAAATGGTTACGATTCTACGAAACTTTGTAAAAGGAGAACGAACTGGGTCATGGGAGCTCCATTTGAAGTCTACCTCAGACAAATTACCTTACCTGACGGCTGCAGGACACAACCACTATACGAAATCATGCCATCTTTACCTCCAGCGAATAGACAAGCTCCAAGATACCCATCCTACGATCTACCAGGCTTTCCAGAGTGGCATGCATGTAGTAAGACGATCTGATAGATTCTGGGCTGGACTCTCCACAGATCTTGTCATTGAACAGGAGCTTATGCGCTCTCTTAAAACCTCTGGTGGCCTTACCAACGGCAGCAGAATGACAGAGGCTCAGATTTCCTTATGGGTTTTGTCACGACCAGTCTGCTCTACAGTAAGCCTTCTGATGGAACGTATCTCCCAAATTCTGTACGTTACAAGCGATCAGCACAAGGAGATGTCAGAGCCGATGCAACTGAGAGACTGCAAAGATACGCAGACGATTATCGAGTTTCTGGAAAGGGGTTCACCATTTGAGGGAGATGTTCAGTTAAGAAGCATAGCAAATGGTCTAACTGCCTATCCGTCTGCCAACGTTGATTCTGCCAAAGATGTTGGCCTAAAAGTCATTGACGCCTTGTCTGTACAGCTGGTCTCTGACTTTGTTTTTCTACTAAAAAAACAGGAAATCCATATGACCACCAAGAAAAGTCCAAGCGGAGAATGCAAACGACTAGACCCGACTCTTCTTTTTCAGAGGTTTATCATAATCGCGAAAAGGATCAATCTTACGGAAACTGAGTACTTTCATCACGAACTGTGTTCCTACCCAGCATCACTTTTTGACAACTCCTGCATGCTCCGGACTGCGAACAAACCAGAACTTGCGAAGGCCATAGCCCAGGCGTGCAACCTTGAGTTGACAAAAAACCAACAAAGAGAAAAATCTCTAAAAAAAAACAAACAAACGAGACAAAGTTGAATTCATTTCCCCGCCTCGAAGGCACTCGATATATCCTAGACGGAGGAGCTCCGCTGCACAGGATTCCATGGACAAAAAATGAAAGATACCTGGAGATTCTAGACCACTATGCAACTTACGTGACTGGAAAGTACCCTTCTGCCACTATCGTTTTCGACGGCTACGATGGTGGGGCTTCCATAAAAGATATGGCTCACTCGCAGAGGAGTCGTACAGTTGGCCTTGAGATCTTCTTCGAAGCAGATATGCAGCTCAAGGTGAAGAAAGAAGAGTTCTTATCTTGCAAGAAAAACAAAGCCAGGTTTATCTGCGCTTTGGCTGATCATCTCCGTGCAAAGGGTGTCTCTGTCTCCCAGGCATCAGGTGACGATTGTGGAAGCTGCTGTTGCCTCTTCACGGTATCACGACACTGCTGTAGTTGGGGACGACACCGATCTATTGGTTCTCTTATGCTACCACTGTGACTTGTCAAGCAACAAACTATTCTTCGCATCTGAGCCAAAGTCGAATAAAGCTCCCCGAATATGGGACATACACACCCTGAAAGAGAAACTGGGACAAGATACTTGTCATCTGATCCTTTTTGCTCACGCCCTGTTAGGCTGTGACTCTACTTCATGAAGCCACGGTGTGGGAAACGGTCTTGCACTCAAGAGGCTGATAGAAGACCATGATTTCCGAACATCAGCTGCAGTGTTCATGCAGAATTCCGCTTCGAAGGAGGAAATCAAGACCGCTGGTGAAGACGCCCTGCTGATCATATGCGGTTCGTCGAAAGGAGGGAACTTGAACAAATTCCGCAGAGTAGTTTTTGAAAAGAAAGTGACAACGTCAAACTCTTTTGTTCACCCAGAATATCTGCCACCAACTTCTGATGCAGCCAAGTGTCATAGCTCTAGAGTTTTTTTTTTTATAAATTTAAGGTATTGACCGGGGAGCCTTATCCGGAACCGAAATCCGAGGACTGGGGATGGAAGAATAAATATGACTTCTTGTATACATTAACAATTTACCTCCCACCAGCCTAGCGTATGCTCCTAAAGATCGTGAAGTGCTCCTGTCGTGTACAGTGTAGTTCAGCGAGGTGTAGCTGCTTTAAAAACGGCTTAGTTTGTACTTCAGCATGCAGAACCTGCAAGGGAACAATGTGTTCAAACTCCCCAAAAATCGACAGCAACAATGATGTAGAGAACCTAGAACCCTAGTCGTTAATCCATTCCAAATGAAGAAGTTGCGAAACTAGTCGGACTCTGATTCTCTATTATGTATTTTTTATCAGATTGATTCTATTTAATAGACTGTGAAGATTAGACACTATGGGTTGACCCTAAATAGTATACGAAGAGTGTTTTAAGTGTGATTTACGATACTGACCACTGAAAACCAGTTCGGTTCGTAATTCACTTTCCCTAATTATTTTCTAAAAAGATGTAGATCATTCTTTAATGATTAAGATTTTTTTTCTGGTTCAGTGAACAACCTATTTGATTCTACTTTCGGTCTCAGGTCGTGATTCTACTTCAGAACCACAATTCCATTCAAGAAAATCGGGCTACAACGAAAATTGGATTTTTTAGGCGAAAAAATACAGTTACTTTTTGTATAGTGCTTCTTACGCTAAATCCGACTTCGTTTTCGGTCTCGCCATGTTATTTTGGGTTAGAATCATACTTCAGTTCAAGAAAAACCGATATCCACGAAAATTACGATTTTTATTCGAATAACGGAAAAAAATAACACTAAAAGCCAAAAAAAAACGGTTATTTTGCTTTGACTCAGAATCTGCTAAAATGTATATGTTGTTCAGTTTTTTTTTCTCTACAAGATGGTGTAAAAATCATTTCTGTTGCAATTTGTTTCGGGTCGACCTCTTTTTGGAGCTCATTTTCCTGTACTATTATGACAACTGGGAAATTGTTGATTGAATACGTTTAAAACTCCTATACTTGATCCTTTCTTATTTTAGGTCTTAAAAATAATGGCTGATTTGAAGGAGCGATCTCAATTGGAGCAAAAGGCTAGAGCCCATCTGGAAGAAAATTTGAGAGCAGTCCGTGAAGAGAAAGATCGTATGATAACTGAGCTACAAAGTAAGGTAGGGTCAGCATAGTTCATTCTTGTAGTGAGACTTTTCCTCAGCTTTTCCAAGTTTTCGTATTGCTAGCAAGCTATTCAATATGATTCAGTCACGCGAGCTTGCATGTTATACCATTTGTAATAATGTTATACCTCTTCTTTTAGGTTTTCAGTTTTTTCGTAGATTTTTTCAATATTTTGTAGGTTTAGAGTTTTCCGAATATGTTCTTAAATTTTACTAGAAAAAATTATTTTTACTACTTTTCTTGCTGCCATAATCGAATCTGTCATATCAGGTATCTGATTGGAAATATTTTAAAGAGATTATCATGATCAGCGCAATCGCGCTGCCTAAGTAAAGAACGATGTTGGCAAAGTGTATTATTATTATTTTTTATTTTTTGTTTCTCCTTTGCACTTCGTATCGAAGGAGTTGTCATGGAAACTTCGAAAAGGGCTCATTTGATTAGAAATTTGAGTTGCTAGTGCCCTTTTTAATCGTCGAAAGTGATTGGAGGGCAACCAGCCCCCCTCTCACGCCCACCTTTTCCCCAAACCCATCCAATCAAAATTTTGAGATAGCCGCTTTATTTAGGGTAGTTGAAAGTTCTGGAAATTGGGTCTTTAAGGATGACAACCCCCTCATAGCACTCTGGCCAAGGGTTCTAATTTATGCCCTGGGGACATATAAGGTGTTAATAGAAAGCGTTGTCGTAGAAACTCAAAAAGGGTTCATTCGAATGGAAATTGCAAGGGCTAGTGCCATTTTTAATAGTCAAAATTGATTGGAAGGCTTGACATTTTTATAGTAAAGATCGATGTGGGTACAATGTACTATTATTATTTTTTTCTTTTGTTTGGACCAGGGCACTTCGTATCGAAGGGGTTGCCTTAGGAACTTCAGAAAGGGCTCATTCGATTGAAAACACAAAGGGCTAGTGCCCTTTTTTATAGTCGAAAAGTGATTGGAGGTAAACTAGTCTCCCTTCCACGCCCATCCTCCCATTTGCCCATTATGTTTGAAAAATAAATGTTGCCTTAAGATTAAATCGAAGTACACTGTGTTAATGATAGTTCCCAATAAGTCATCCGAGCAGTATCCGAAGAACGATTGAGGGTATTATGTTCAATCTTTCGGGGCTACTTCTGCTTTTAAAATTCATCCAAATCAAAATAGCGCAAGTGTATCCAGGCTATCAAAGAAAGTAAATAGATATTTTTTTGCAAATGGGATCAAGTTTTCTATTTCAGGTCAACTAGAGGAGGTAAGAAACTAAATTAAACACTACTATTTGTGTACAGATTTTTAAAAGGGTGTATGCTGCTAAAAATTGGTGAAAGTTTTTCTCCAGCATACAAATAGCAGGCCAAACTATAAAGTCTTAAAAAACGAAAAGATTTAAAGTATTATTTTCTATATCCCTTAAAAGACTATGTCAATATAAAACGAACTGAAATTGATTTAAAAAACTTTTCTCAAAATAAGTTTTTCAAAGAAAAGTAAAAAAACTAAGTTACGCCAAAAATGAGCAAGACTAAAATCAAATAATCTATCAAGCGTGAAACTAGCACAAATCAGCATCGATAAATAAATGAAACCCAAAACGAACAGAAATTACAATAAAAACCAAGTCAAACTCAAAATGAGCAGAAATTAACATGAGTAGAGCTCAAAACCCCTATGCCTTCCCAAGGCCAGAACATAATTTGCACGTTACTGAAAAAAAAATACAAATGAATGTGCAATGTCAGTTTGAGTTACATATACTGATATTTAGTAATCAAAATGTTAATATTATTTGATTTTTTTTTATGTTATAAATGTAAAAATATTTAAATTTTTTTCAGTAAAGCACAAATTATTAAGCTAGAAATGGGAACTTTGTGGGCGGGTGTAAACAGGGAGGCTTATAATAGATTGGGCTGGAGGAGAAGCATTCGTAGTTGTGTTGGCCTCAGGTGGCTTGGTGCTGCGGTGAGCTGCTAATAGTAGTTGTAGTAAATGCTAGCTATTTTGTGACAGATGGAGTTGGTTGTATTGTAAATACACATATTTGTTTATTCGTACTGTAGATGAGACACAGACTGTTAAGCTTAACTGAGCACTGGGAATACGCTGGACCGTATTCTGCTACTGTATTTACGCTCTTCTGTTTAGGTAACCATGATTTTCTCATTTGCGTGTCTGTTTGCGGAATCCACCCAAAGGGTCAAGGTTTTTCTTTATTGTGACATGCCAGGATTTCTTTTGGCCTTCTTATTGTTTCTTTCACTGGCAGGTCAGGTACTCGTTTGGGTGCCGCACAATGCGTCGAATCCACGTGAATTTTCTACTTTTGGCTCTAGCGTAGTGGGAAGCGAAAGATGGTTCGTAGTGGAAAGCGAAAGATGGATCACTTCCAAAAAGTGATCGTTATTTTTTCACAAAAAAGTTCTCAGTTGTTTTGTAAACAATTGAACTATTTTTCTCCTGTTGTGAGAGATGTACTTTTTATTAAATTCCATTTGTTTTCTAATTTTACACCTTTGAGTTATTTCTACTCAGCCTAAAAGTTTGAAATTTTTCAGGAAGAAGAAATGCAAAGAATAAAAAAGGAACTTGGTACCAAGTTCAATTGTACCACTTTAAGAGAAAAAGAGCTCCTGTCGGTTAAAGGTTAGAAAATATTCTTTTATCCTAATAAAGTTATTGTTCTTTAATCTAAATTTTTTTATTGCCAAATTAAGTTTTGGAAGCTTGAGCTTGTTCTCACAGAGTGCCACAAAAATTATCTGCGCAAAAAATTGTTCGCAACGCAAAGCGAAAATATCTTGATAATTCGCACTGAAGACAATTTTTTTCGCTTCAAGAGATGAAGAAAAAAATTAGATTACTTTGTGCTTCTGCTTGTGCACTTACTTTGCTTGCTCTTTAAAGCAAACGAAAAAAGAAAAAACTGGTGGTGAGACCTATTTTTCAGCGGGGATCGGCTAATGGTGCATTTAATTTACTTATCAAAGAACTTGAGAAAGAAGACCCTGATTTTCATTTTTATTACTTCAGGATGTGTCCTGATTAGTTTAAAATCGTCCATAATCTTATCGAACCTCATATACAAATAAGAATACAAACTGGAGACAGCCGATCTCAACAGAAGAACGTTTGGCAGCAACTTTAAGATACCTAGCTACAGGAGAAGGCCAAAGGTCTCTTCCATTTCAATACAGAATTGGCAGGTCTACATTGACTTCAATTATTTCAGATGTTTGAAAAGCAATATATTTTACCCTCCAGCATTATTACTTACCTAGTAAGTAATAATGCTGTAACATGTAAAAATTTAGTTCCCACCAAACACGGGATCAGAACACTATTGCTATAAGAAACACTTCAGTTTGAATTTAATGGCTATGTGCGATCCTGACTATAAGTTTATTGTGGTTGATCTAGGATCTGAAGGAAGAAATAGTGATGGTGGTGTATTTGGACATTCTTTATTTGGAAGAGCTGTGCAGAAAGGAGATTTTTCCATTTCCCCCGGATTCAAACTTATCTCAAACCAATTTTCTCATGTGATTGTAGTAGATGAGGCTTTCCCTCTTCAAATTAACAAGGATTGGACTCGCCTATAAATTCCAATAAATTCCTATATTTGAATGCACTCCTATAAAATGCCTATATTTCGGATAAAATCATATTATTCCTATATTTTCGGCTGAAGAGGACCAAGAACATTGCTCGTCATTTGCAATTTTCACTGCTCGTTAAGTAAACCAAGATGTGCTTTTCTTTGCTTTTGACTCTGCTTGTAGACTGTGCTGTCTTTCGGTGTAGATCGATAACTAATTACACCTGTTGAGCAGTTTGAACTTAACTAAGGCTTTGTGTTGGGATTAGTAAGCTGCTTCTGACTGGGCTCTGCCTGGCCTAGATCAGTATATAGGCTAGCAGTCTCTGCTTAATAAGTTCTTGCGACTTATGCGTTTCCTGGCTGAACACTATAAAAGGCTGTTGCGAATGCTGCCCAGTTTTGGACATATCCCCTCTTTTCTTTTTATGGCCTTATAGTCGCAGGATGCTATTTTGCAGGTGATGCTTCATAATTAATTATGGGGCCTACCAAGTTCAATAGTTCATGGCTTGCTAAGACGGATTGCAGAGGTAGAAAGATTGGCGAATGGTGTAAAACTGGGAACGACCATTACTCGTTCTTTTGCAAACTATGCTTGAAAAATCTTGGTTGCACAGCTGGGGTTGCTCAGCTAAACCAGTATGTGCGATCTGCAGAACACAGAGCCACAGTTACTGCCCAACCACATCCACTACAGCTTCACCTGACCGGACAATCTCGAGTTGATGAAACAACCAAGGATAAACCATTAGTTGGTACAAGCATGTTTTGTGAGCGTGATGTCGCTTATAAAGCTGAGTTAATATGGGCACTTCAGACGGTACAGAGTTCTATGTCTGCTAACTTCAGACCATATTGTCGCAACCTTCCATGTGATTTTCCCCGGTAAGTTCCCCTAAGGAATGCTTGTGAAGGACATTCAGTCATATTTTGTACTAGAATATGACGAGACAACCAACAACGCTGGTATGACAGAGTTACAGATATGTGTTCGATATTGGTCCTCATACGGACACGAAATCCAGAGCAGACATTTATGCACAAGTTTTATGGGGCACGCGACAAGTGATAATCTCTATAGGAAGACTATGTCTGCCATTGAGCAGAATCAACCTCCACTTGAAAAACCGATCACGCTTGGAAGTGACGAATCAAACGTCAACAAAAGCGTTTGGAACAAGTTCAATGCCAAAAAAAAAGAAAGTGACGGGAAAGGAAATGTTGAACATTGGTACTTGCAACATCCATATAATTCATAACGCTGTCTTGAAAGGTCTTCAAAAGTTCCGACTAGGTTATTCTTGTGCATTCATTTTTGACGGCTGGCCAGCACGTTGTGAAGACTATCGAAAGTGCCAAAAGAAAGTGGGAGTGCCAGAGAATGCTTTCATGAAGCATGTCCCAAGCCACTGGCTGACGATCGGACGTGCCTTTGCTAGAATCATGCACCAGTGGTCGGCAATTTTAGAGTACTTACTGAAATTCGTGCCGAGAGAGAAAAAACTGAAGAATCTTCTGTCCACTCCCAAATTTCTGAAGATTGTGGCTTATATCAAAAGTGCGACGATGAAGACCCAACTCGAGTTTGTTCTAGCCTCAGCAGAACTGTTCATGAGTTTCACCGAACTGTTCCAGGAAGAAGAGTCTCTCATTCATGTTTTGCTCTCAGAGATCAAAAGACGAGTTCTGACGCTTTGCGGAGGGGTTTTTACTTTAGATTTCGTGACCGAGACTGAATATTTTTCACCAGAAATTTTGAACCTTGCTGAAAAATTTGCAGAAAAGCCCATAGTTTCAGAAAATGTGGAACGAGCTTTCGGTGAGAAAGCAACACTGAAAGACAAGGCCATTTTCTATGTCAATGTGCGAAAACGTTTTATTGCGGGTATTTGCCATATTTTGAACAAATATCCTCTGGAAAAGGATTTTCTAGAGGCTTACGCTTTTAGAGTCCGATCAACATGAAGGATTCAAGAATTATTGCAGACATAACGGCTGTGGCGCGCGAGATTGCGATTCGAGTAAGCCCAGACGTCGCCCAGGCTGAGTGGCTGCTTTTGCGAAAGGAAACTGGACCCCGTGAGGACATTACTCGTATCGATCATTTTTGGAGCCATTATTTTGGACTGGTGCAAGAGCGCGGGGACAGCAAGTACCCGGAACTTACCAAGCTTATTGAAGTGGTGCTGACGTTGGTGCATGGCATTGCAGGTGTTTAGCGTGGGTTCTCGCGTTCTCGGTGAAGACCAGGCCTTGATGTCTGAACGCGTTCTGGATGCAAAACTCTTGGTATATGACACGTTGAGGCTTTATGGAGGAAAACCAGAACGGTTTGTTATTACAAAAGAGCTGATGAATCTTGCACGTTCCGCACGGTCTTGGTATCAACAATATCTGAATGAAAAGAAAAAAGAAGAGCTATCCAAGAAGGAGAAAGCAGCTTTCGAAGAGGACAGCAAGCGGAAGTTGCAGGAGGTCCACGACAAAAAGAAAGGAATAGAAGACCTGGAAAGCAAAAGGAAAAAACTTGGAGCATCATAGCAAGAAAAGAGAACAGTAACAGATACTCTACTTCAGGAAGCGCCCGACAGAATGAAGAAGGCTGCCAAGTCCAAGAGTTCCATAGACATTGCCCTAGCTTTTTCTTTGCTCGAAGGAGCTTTGAAGTCCAGAACAAGTGAAAGAGAGCAGATGGCGGAATCTGCGAGAATGGAGCAGTCTCTTGCAAAGAGAAAAACTGACCTCATATCGAAATTGATGCCCAAGAAGCAGCAAGAGTGATTCCAAATATTTTACCTGTATCAGTCAATCGTAAGCACAGTATGTGTATCTGATTTTTTACTGTTTTTTTACTATTTGTACAGTTTGTATTTGAAAAACTCGGGAAATGACGAATTTATGTGACCAGGCTTCCCACGCCATCTACTACAGATCTGATCCCGAGGGTTTCCGAATCCTATATTTTTCCTATATTTGGGCCTTTGAAATCCTATAAAAATAGGACAGAGCCTATAATTTGAAACGAACAGACCTGTCCGAACCCTGAACTAATATAATGAGACCTTTTCCTGGACAGCAATTGACAACCGAATAAAAGATTTTTAATTACAGACTAAGCAGAGCCAGAAGAACCATTGAAAATGGCTTTGGAATTTTAATGGCAAGGTAGAGGATTTTTAGAACTGAAACTTATGAAGAAGAAATTAATTGTTTGTAGTCAGACTGATAAAATGTGCTGGTTTATTAAAAATAAAATTTGTATATCCCCAAATTCTGCATTATAAAAAAGCTAACATTTTTATTTTCATGAGAGCTTTGTCTTAGCTCAAACAACCTTTTCATGGGCTCATGAAAGCTTTTCAAAAATAGCATATCACTATCCTCAATGATGTTTGGTGCATTCACAATCTGAAGCACATAATCCATTCTCTCCATTATCTCACTTTCAAATGCAGCACTATTATTTATTCTTGTATTTCTTTTGGGAGTTTCACTTACGCTTGGTTCATGGGCTTCTTCTTGTATCAGTTCTGACTTATGGCTGAGTGCTCTGCTTGAGCACATGAGAGACTCATGCTCTGCCTCAGCAACACTTTCAAAACTGGTTGAAGTTTCTCCACTGCCTACGTATGGTAAAATGAAGCTCATTATGTGGAACCAAGCCCATGGCCTTTTCTTCCACCTTTAGCTCCACTTTTTGACAAATTTTGAATCTTAGCCTCTCTCATGAAAGTGTCCCTTAGACCCTTCCATTTTTGCTTGCAATTCAAAACTGAACAAAAAAAACAAGCATTAAATTATTATTGACTTTATTTATTTTTTCTTTTTTTGTAAGCTCTTAATAGATTTATTAGAAAAAGAAACATTCCAAGAAATGGGCTAATTCAACCAATCATGTTGAAATCATTTATTAATCAAACTTTGTATAGGCTAACATTGACATTGGAGCTAAATATAAACATTAGAGCTACAATCAAAGCCATGATTTGAAACAAAGCCCATGACCTTATTTTTACATATTTGAATCCACTTTTGAGAGCCTTTGAAGCTTGGATTACCTTATAAAAGTTTCCCTAACTTCCTTCCATTTCTGTAGACAGTTTCAAACTGAATAGAAAATAACGCATGCATTAAAGTATTATTGATTTTACTAATTTTGATTCCTTGGTAGGTTCTTTAAATAGCTTTATGACAAAAAAAAATATTCAAAGAAGTAGGCTAATTCAACCAATCAATTTGATTTTATTCATTAAGAAAACTTTGAAAAAAATAACTAAACATAAACATTGTACTGAAAACAAGGGAGAATTGATTTTGGAAAGAGGGCTTTGGAGCTGGCCTATTCATTTCAAAATTAAAGTTTGTAGAACCTGACCTAAACATGAGCTAAATATTATAATAAAGACAACAAGAAGTGGGGCTGATCTACTTCAAAGCAGTAGGCTACTTAAGCCAATCAAGCTGGTATTATTTATTGGTAAACTTTGAATAGCCTGACTAAACACAGGCTAAACTTTATAATAATGACAATAAAGGGGGAGTGATCTTGGGGAACAGGGCTTGGGAGCTTGGCAATTCATTTCAATAGTAAAGGCGGCTTATCTTATCTACTTCAAAGCAGTAGGCTAATTCAACCAATAAAGGTGATATTATTTATCAGGTAAACTTTGAATAACCTTGCTACATATTATAATAATTACAACAAGTGGGGAGTGATCTTGTGGAATAGGGCTTGGAAGCTAGGCTGTTCATTTCAAAGAATCAACAAATACATTTTTTTTTTACCTGGTTCATTCAGTGACTTTGCCACTTCCTTCCACGTATTTCCCTTCACTGCCAGGTCGTTATATTATTTACTTTTCATGTCATATAAAACAGGAAATGATCTTACGCTTGATATCAATTTTTCAACATCCATATTTAATTTTATTAATAATTTCGACGAGCTACACGATTTTTTTCAACTTCAAGTTAGAGCGCAGCGAAGCGATTTTTTTTCGCCTTGGAAGGCCTTTTTTTGGCTCAGCGACGCAATTTTCGCTTTGCTAAGTAATATTCGCGCTTTGTGAGAATTAGGCTTTGCTCTTCAAATTCAGATTTGTGACGCTGGGGAACGAAACTGATTTTTTTTTTTTTTTTTAGAATTCTGATTTAATTTTAGGGATTGCAAACTAAAATAAAGAAATAGGCTACTTAAACTAATCAAGTAGATATTATTTATTATGAAAACTTTAAATGAGGTAACTAAACATAAACACTATACTGAAAACAAGGGAGAATTGATCTTTGGAAAGAGGGCTTTGGAGCTAGGCTATTCATTTCAAAATTAAAGTTTGTAGAACCTGACCTAAACATGAGCTAATATTTATAATAAAGACAGCAAGAAGTGAGGCTGATCTACTTCAAAGGACTAGGCTACTTAAGCCAATCAAGTTGGTATTATTTATTAGTAAAACTTTGAATAGCTTGACTAAACATAGGCTAAACACTATAATAATGACAATAAAGGGGGGTGATCTTGGGGAACAGGGCTTGGGAGCTAGACTATTCATTTCAATAGTAAAGGCGGCTTATCTTATCTACTTCAAAGCAGTAGGCTGATTCAACCAATCTAGGTGATATTATTTATCAGGTAATCTTTGAATAACCTGACTACATATTATAATAATGGCAACAAGTTGGGAGTGATCATGTGGAATAGGGCTTGGGAGATTAGGCTGTTCATTTCAAAGAATCAACAAATACAAAGTTCTGTTTTACCTGATTCATTCAGTGACTTTGCCACTTCCTTCCACGCATTTTCCTTCACTGCCAGGTCCTTATATTTCTTAGTTTCATGTCGTATAAAACAGGAAATGATCATACGCTTGATATCAATTTTTCAACATCCATATTTAATTTTCTTAATAATTTCGCCGAGCTTCACGTTTTTTTTCAACTTCAATTTGATGCGCGGTATACAGTTTCTGTACAGATTCTGTATACAGTTTCAAACTGAATAAAAAATAACGCAAGCATTAAGGTATTATTGATTTTACTAATTTTGATTCCTTGGCAGTTTCTTTAAACAGCTTTATGACAAAAAAAAACACATTCAAAGAAGTAGGCTAATTCAACCAATCAATTTGATTTTATTTATTAAGAAAACTTTAATAAGGTTACTAAACATAAACATTCTAATGAAAATAAGGGGGAATTGATCTTTGGAAAGAGGGCTTTGGAGCTAAGCTATTCATTTCAAAATTAAAGTTTGTAAAACCTGACCTAAACATTAGTTAAATATTATAATAAAAACAACAAGGAGGGGGGCTGATCTACTTTAAAGCAGTAGGCTACTTAAACTAATCAAGTTGATATTATTTATTATGAAAATTTTGAATGAGGTAACTAAAACATAAACACTAGCCTATACTGAAAACAAGGGGGAATTGATCTTTGGAAAGAGGGCTTTGGAGCTAGCCTATTCATTTCAAAATTAAAGTTTGTAGAACCTGACCTATACATGAACTAAATATTATAATAAAGACAACAAGAAGTGGGGCTGATCTACTTCAAAGCAGTAGGCTACTTAAGCCAATCAAGTTGGTATTACTTATTAGGAAAACTTTGAATAGCCTTACTAAACATAGGCTAAACTTTATAATAATGACAATAAAGGGGGAGTGATCTTGGGGAACAGGGCTTGGGAGCTAGGCAATTCATTTCAATAGTAAAGGCGGCTTATCTTATCTACTTCAAAGCAGTAGGCTAATTCAACCAATAAAGGTGATATTATTTATCAGGTTAACTTTGAATAACCTGACTACATATTATAATAATGACAACAAGTGGGGAGTGATCTTGTGGAATAGGGCTTGGGAGCTAGGCGGTTCATTTCAAAGAATCAACAAATACATTTTTTTTTTTACCTGATTCATTCCGTGACTGCCACTTCCTTCCACGTATTTCCCTTCACTGCCAGGTCCTTATTTTCTTTACTTTTCATGTCATATAAAACAGGAATTGTCATATAAAATGGATATTATTATCCTTTTATACAATTTACCAGGACCACGTAAGTCTTTGTCCCAAATGGTATATTTTTCTTTGTGAGTTTTAGCCGTGTTAGAGTTGCAAGTCTGTCGATTAGCCGATTTACCACTGTGCTAAAGTTGTTGGTGACAACAGATGCTTACTGAAATCAGTGCATTTTGTCGAGTTGGGAGAACTTGTATGTATACTCTTTCTTCGTCCTGTAGATACAAATGTAGGGAATATACATAGTAAATTGTTAAAAAGTCCTAAAATGGCACTGAGTAATTTCGTCACTTCATCATCTGAAATGATGGTTAGGCTAGTTTCCTTCTTCTAATTCACAGGAGGCGGGCTATTCAGTTGGTACTATTTAGCCCTTTTCTTTTTGCTTCACTCTGTGGGCTACAGAGCTACTGGCTTGGTCGTCTCTTATTTATTAAATATTCTCAGATATTTTTCAGTAGATCTTTTGACTCAAGGAGTTCAAATATAAGATGAGAGATATCGATTTCTCTGCTCTGTGTGCAGGTATAGTTGGCTAGGCTCTTGGCTGATAATCCGATTTTGTGGTGTTTGAAGAATTTTAACAGTTTACAAAGGAAGGTATGTTGTACAGACGTCAGTGTATTACATTCAAATAGGCAATGGTCAATTGTTTCATTATTCATATTACAGTTCCTGCAAAGAGGGGAAAGGGGAATTGAACCATTTTAATTAAAAAACTTATATGAGAATGCAAGTAAATTTAGTCCATTTGTTCCAGAACGAATTTTATGATAAATTTTAGAAAGATACTTATTGGGAAAACGGGAGAGGATAGGATTAATCTGATCAAAATTAATATCTGACAGCTTCCATCGGTAAATATCTCTGATTGGGATTGGTCTCACACTTGGCTGGTCAATATATATAGCATTTTTTGCTATTTCATCAACCTGATGATTACCACTTATGCCAGAGTGGCTAGGAATGTACTGAAAATAAGTTTTTATGCCACTTGAAGCAAGATTATCTATAATGCTGAGACAATGATAGGTATCAATGTCCAACTTATATTGAGGAGCTGAGGCCAGCAACTCAAGGCTTGATAGAGAGTCGGAATATATGATAATATTATTTGAATTTGCAATCAAAGGTTGGTTTTCCTTAAGGTGTTCTAATACCATGATTATGGCATTTAACTCAGCAGACATTATAGATAAATTATTATATAATCTCTCCCCCATTGCAATTTTCAGGTGAGGAAGGAAAACACCACTTGCAACCTTCTCATTCATTTTTGACCCATCAACAAATGTTTGGAAGTGATTTTTATAGGTAATTGTATAAGGTTTTGCAAATTTTTTCTGGAGAAAAGCAATGGGGGTTAAATCTTTATTCCACTTTGAGAAGTCATTATTTATTATGGGACTTGACCAAGTCCATAGGGGGGATCGGGGGAAAGTGGGTGCTATAGACTTTGCTGGTATGGGGAACTACTTCTGAATATTGGCATACTCATCTGCAATGCCTCTATACATGGCTGGATTTCTTAACCAATTATTTAGTGTGTGTGAGCTATTTGATTCAATTTTTGTAAGATGTTTTGTCTAGAGAAAGCTACGTCTCTCCCTTATTGTTGTTAATCCACTCTCCATAAGCAGAAACTTGGTGCTTGTGGGTTTCCTAAGACCAAATATGAGACGTCTTATATCATTTTGTGTTGTTTCAATTTTTTGCATCTGGGTCTTTGCACATGCACCATATACAATGAGCCCATAGTCAATATGGGGTCTTATATGTGATTTATAAAACTGGAGTAAGGTTTTCTCCTTACAGCCCCAGGGTGTGGAAAGAAGTCTTTAGTATATTTGTTTTTCTATAGCATTTTTTTTATTGTGTTTGAAATGTGGAGGTGGAAATTAAGTTTTTGGTCAAGCCTGAGACCTAGGTAATTAATATTATTATCTTCTGGAATAGTTGTTTTATTTAGAGTTAGTTTTGCATTAACATGGTTTCGCTTCTGGTGAAATTGGATTATTTTTGACTTGGTGGGTGCAATGGGTAAATCTGAATGTTGAGAGAATTTTTCAAACTGGAAAAGTGACTGTTGCAGATTTGACTGTGCTATCTGAAAGGTGTTGCCAGATGGCCATAGCACCAGATCATCAGCATATTGTAGATTCGTGTTGGGTAGGTTCATGTCCCAGAGAAATAGGGCAAATAGGAGGCAACTGAGGACTGCTCCCTGAGGTAGGCCTTTGGTTATTGTCTTTTGGGGTGAAGAGGCTGAACCAACACAAACGATGAAACTTTGCACTTTTATGAAGGATTTAATAAAAGATACTAGCTTAGGGGGTACTCCAAGGTTTGCAAGTTTGTTTAAAAGGATTTGGTGGTTCACATTCTCATATGCTCCTTCAAAATCTAGGAAAGCTGCAACTAGGACAGTATTTTTTGAGAAAGATTCATTTATTGCATTTGTTAGAAAAATGAAAGCATCTGTTGAGGAGTGGTGTTTCCTGAATCCAGTTTGAGTGTGAGGGATTATATTATTTTTTTCCAACAAACCAGAGGAGTATGTGATAGATCATTTTCTCCATTATTTTCCCCATCACAGGAGTAATCATTATGGGCCTATAAGACTCGGGGCTCTCTTTGGGTTTATTTTTCTTTAGGATTGGTAGGAGGGACGAACATTTCCATATATTGGGGAACATGGAAGATGCCCAAGCGTGATTATAACAATTTAGCGGTTCTTGTTTGTATGAAGGTGTGAGATTCTTTATCCATGTAGGGTGTATATAGCTGCCTCTAGTTTTGGTCGTAATTTGATTTATTTCATTATTCAATTCCTGGATTGAAAATTGATTATTTATCTACTCAGATCCTTGGCGTGGTTGGTAACTTGGGTTCAAAGGAATTAGGGACAGTTTGCTTTTATTATTTGATGTTAGCTTATTAACAAAAAGAGTTGCAAATAGGTTATCTTTTTCATTATCATTGTCATAATGGGCATTATTATGTATAAGCTCATACAGGTACTGATCTGGTGCTGATGATGCACCAGATCATCAGCATATTGTAGATTCGTGTTGGGTAGGTTCATGTCCCAGAGAAATAGGGCAAATAGGAGGCAACTGAGGACTGCTCCCTGAGGTAGGCCTTTGGTTATTGTCTTTTGGGGTGAAGAGGCTGAACCAACACAAACGATGAAACTTTGCACTTTTATGAAGGATTTAATAAAAGATACTAGCTTAGGGGGTACTCCAAGGTTTGCAAGTTTGTTTAAAAGGATTTGGTGGTTCACATTCTCATATGCCCCTTCAAAATCTAGGAAAGCTGCAACTAGAACATTATTTTTTGAGAAAGATTCATTTATCGCATTTGTTAGCAAAATGAAAGCATCTGTTGAGGAGTGGTGTTTCCTGAATCCAGTTTGAGTGTGAGGGATTATATTATTTTTTTCCAACAAACCAGAGGAGTCTGTGATAGATCATTTTCTCCATTATTTTCCCCATCACAGGAGTAATCATTATGGGCCTATAAGACTCAGGGTTATCTTTGGGTTTATTTTTCTTTAGGATTGGTAGGAGGGACGAACATTTCCATATATTGGGGAACATGGAAGATGCCCAAGTATGATTATAACAATTTAGCAGTTCTTATTTTCGCAAAAGGGTGAGATTCTTCGTCCACGTAGGGTTCAAAATATTATAGCGGCAGATAGTTTTGATTGTACTTAGATGTATAGCCTCATGAAATTCACGGATTGGGAATAGGTTAGTTATTCTCTCGGATCCTGGGCGCGTTTGGTAGCTTGGGTTCAAAGGAATTGGGGACAGTTTGCTTTTATTATTTGATGTTAGCTTATTAACAAAAAGAGTTGCAAATAGGTTATCTTTTTCATTATCATTGTCATAATGGGCATTATTATGTATAAGCTCCTACAGGAGTGGGTTGGGGGAAGTCTTTTTCCCACAGATGTGGCCTATGACTTAATGTATAATTGGCTCATGTGTTTCTCTGCAGAGATTATTTGCAAAATTATTCCAGTATTTATATTTAGCATCTATTATAGTCCTTTTTAGATTAGATTCTGCTTGTAATTTTTTATATATGTAGTAGGTGATGGTTTTTTTTTATGAATTTTGTCCTAGCCGCCTTTTTTATTCTCCATTTATTTAGGCACTCATTTGTCCACCATGCTTTAGGAATTTGTTTAGGGAATGTTTTCTTAGGTGTTGTCCTGGGGATAGCATGATTAGCTGTATTTATTAGTAAAGATGTCAAGGCTTCACCTTGTTTGTCAACTGTTGTGTTAGAAATGCATGAAATTTGGGTGAAACTTGTAATTTCATCATTTAGCTTATGTTGGAACATAGAACAATTTGCTTTAGTGTTGATATATTTGGAGGTATGAGATAAAGTTTCAGCAGGTTCATTTAGGGAGCAAACTATAGCAAAGTGGTCAGTACATAGACTATCTATTTTATTTATGTAAATTTTATTCAAAAAATTTAATGACACAATTTGTAGGTCAATTGTGGAGAATCTGCCACTTTTGGGGTTGAAATATGTATTCAGGTTTGGAGGGGTAGCAACAGCTAATTCATTATTATTTGTAGTCATATACTCAATGAATTTACCAGCTTTATTTGCTGGTTTATTCCCCCACAAAAGGCTGTGGGCATTGAAATCACCACAAATAATGATATTTTTTAACATATTAGAATTATTTATATAATTAAAGAAATCCTTGGCATCTGTAGTTTGGCCATTAGGGTTATAAAAGCTTATTATGTAGGTTTTTAAATTATTCAGCCAAACACTGATACCAATTGCATCCACATCATTTGCAAAATCTGGAAAATTGATGCCACAAAATTTGAAATTTTATTTAACTAATAAAGCTTCCCCACCTCCTTTTCTCTCTGAAGATCTATCCTTTCTGAGGATAGTATATCCCAGAGACTTAATTTGTTGATTTTGGGTTAAATGAGTTTCCTGGAGGCAAGCAATATTAATGGAATTATTATTCATAAAAGATATTAGTTCATTTAGCTTATTTTCTGTGAGTTATCTAATGGAGTTATCCTTCCATTGGAGTATTGATATATGTTGTGTTGATGATTTATTCTTCATATGACTGTGTATCAATGTTCAGCTTTGTTAAAAGTAAAGCAAGATCTTTTTTTGCTTGAATGAGCATATCATCTGTGATGTAGATTTTTGCCAATTCTGCAATGATTTTTGTTTTATGTAGTTGATGTATGTTCATGGCCTGAACTTCATTACAGTTTAGAATGAATATGCAGATATTTGGGGATTGCATTTTTGGTTTTGCATCCTGTTTGTCAGTTAAGGGATTAATTCCTGGTAGTGTTTCTGGTTTGTTTCTTCGTGGGGGGGGGACAGGCTGACCTCATCTCACCGGACAAGGAGGCTTGTTGGCTTGGTGATTCCTTCTGATAGGGATTTGAGCTAGGGGGCTAAGAAGATGGTGTTTTATATGAGGTGCTTGATGCATTCGGGGCGTTTGACTTGGGGGTTTAGGTTTGTTTCATTACAGGCTTTTTTTGGTATTGTTTGGCAGCATTTGCTTCCATTGCTGCAAAGGAGTATGGGATGGCCTTCTCTGTTGATATTTGGAGTGTTAGAGCTCTTTTCTTGTATGCAGGGCATAATGATTTATTTGTAGATTCATATGGGCTTTTGCAATTGATGCATGTAGGCTGAGTGTTGTTGCAAGTTGTCAACTCTTTAGGATGGAAAGCTTTACAATTACTACACTCTAGAAGAATTTCATTGCATTTGTTTGTTTTGTGTCCCAGTTTGAGACACTTTTGACACTGGATAGGCTTAGGTTTGTATTCCTTGTGTGGTTTGATTTGCCCAAATAGGAATAATTTTTTTGGGATATTAATTTTTTCCATCAGTGTGAATAAGAAGGATCTACTAGTTTTTAGGCCATTAAAGTTAGGCTTGCCAAGTTGGGTAACATCCTCAACTGGGATTGTGTTTCCAGCCCTATCTGAGAGCCCTTCTTTTAACTCCTGAGTGGATATCTCTGGGGGAACATTATAAACTAATATTTTTGTTGGTGATTGTTTTGGGTTCTAATTAGATGCAATAATTGGGGTAGGGATTTTAGGTTAATTATTGTATCTGCTGATTTCTGATCTTTTTCAGCTATTAGCAGAGATCCATCACGGTTAATATTAAGAGAGAACATTGATTTTAGGAATTAAGAAATTGCAACTTATTGCTGTGATTATTTTAATTTCAAAGGGGGTAGTAGTAGTAATTTTAAGGTAAATTCCTAAGTTTTTGGAGGAGAGGGGAAATGCTTTTGATGGGGAGATTTTTTTCCCTTTTTTAGAGCTTCTAGAGAGGACCTCTTGAAACCCATTATCATCATTTATGGTTACATTAGCCCCTACACTTATCATTGTCATATTCTCCGAATTGGAGCTATAATTTGAACTTTGAGATAGTGTGCTTGACCAGCCAAGATGGGTATCTTTCACTATGGCACTTTCACTGGAATTTGATTTGGGATCTGGGGGGACTTTTTTTTGGAGGACTTCTAAACATTGCCTATTGGAAAAAGCTTTAAACAAAAAAAGAATAACAAAACCTGTTATTTCCTGTTTCCTGTAACAAAACTGTTTCCTGTTTTCCTTCAAAGATACCTGTAGTTTTTATTACTGACTTTCAACAATATTTGGAATGTCATTGCTAGCCAACACTGAGAGCTTTGTACTGGTTTGGCAGTTTCATTTAAAATATCAAACAAGGAAATCAGGTATTTTCATTGTGTAAAGGATTCTCGATTGTTCGGGAATTCTCCTAGGGAGCTTTCCATCCATATCCTGGCTTAGATGTTTTAAGAGATGTATGTCACTTCCTGCATGGCATGTATGTTGATCGCCTGATCTCTCTCAACTGAGAGAAACAAAGCTTTCTTTATTTATTAAAGATTTCATTGATTCTATTGTTTCATTGTTTTAATTACCTGCTTTTTTATATAATTATTTTGAAACTGCGTGTGAAATAAGCAAAGAGTAACTGGATCTTGATTCTAAGAAAAAAATTTTTGTCTGCATAAATATTTTGTTTTTCGTAAGATGAGTCGCAAACATTTTTTAACCTTGTACCGGGTAGAAAAAAATCACTAGGGGTGGCAACCCTGAACTGGAGGGGATTTTTGGGGAACAGATTTTTTTCGATAAGTCAGATGTTTGGGGAAATCCTCAAGAATTCCAGACAAAGTCTGCCAACAAATTTTACTAAGCCAAGAAAACTGCCAAGTAGCATTGCTAATACGCTACCCCACTTTTTACATCCCCCCCGCAATGTGATAATATATAGCCCAATTTTTTTAAGTCTAATGCATTCTGTCACCTGTCCCTTGTCTTTTTATGCTTTGAAACCGGTTTTGTGGAATCTAACCTAAGCTTATTTCGTGAGTGTGTTTCATTTACTTAACAATTACCGTCAAAACTTTTTGATTAAAATTTGTAATAAAAAAACAACTTGTTTTTACATTTAATAAACTAACTTTTTTTAATGTTGTTTAATAAGATAAAAAAGTAAATTTTGTCGTTCTATTTGTAATTCTTATTTAACTTTGAACGTTTTATTTGACGAACCGATTCTTAGTTGACTAAAAAGTTAGCAATGGCACTACTATAAAGAATTCTATTAAGAAAATACTATTAAGAATTATCAGTAAGAGAACTACATGTCTGGATATCTGCTTTAAATATGCCTGAAACTGTATCCCATACAGGTAACAGCAAACCAAGGTTTTTCAGTAGCTTAAAGACTTGGTCATTATTGGACTGCACGAGAAGTTATTATGGTAAAAAGAATGAGACTGCTCGAGCAGCTGCTATGGTAAAAAGAATGCTGTTCAGTAGACTGTTAGGACAGCAGCAACAAGGCAGTCTATATCAGCTGCTTGACTAAACAATTTAGTCTTTATAGCGATGTTTAGTTTTTTCCATGAGCTTCCAAAGATTGTTGACTTATGGTTTCTTTCATGTTAACTGGAATGTTATGACGGGTACTGTTCTTTGGTTTTCTAACCTGGTTACTGAAATGCCATCCTGATCTGGTCCAACTAAACGCCCTTTTGAAGCTGCTAACCCAAATTATCGAATAAATATACTATTTTTAAACTATTATCTATTCTTTTAACTCAGCATTTTTAACGCCTTGCCATAATTATTAGTTAAATGTCCCTTTCTTTTCCTCCTAGCCTGTTCTTCTTTTTTTTTGTAATAATCTTTCACGTTCGAATGAAACAGGCATTCATTTGGGCATTCAAAAGCCCATCCTTCACAGATGATCGAATGTTAATTTTGTTCACTCTTTTTTAGGGTTCTTTTAAAGTTTTAGCCCTGTTCTTTGTTTATATATTTTTTTTATCGCTTCTTTACATGTCTTTTATCTCCAATCGATTAATGTCCTTTTTCTTTTCTAGGTTGAAAATTAGAGCTGAGCAGTAAATTTTGATCTCAATTCTGTGTAATCTGTATACTGTTGCCGTCTTTTTGTGTAATGGCGTGTATTTTTACATAAAAAAGTCGTTGCAACAGACATGGCTTCTTGTAATTCTAAAGTTAAAATAAAAATCAAGGGTTCTTAAACTTAAGTTCGTTTTATTCTCCGTATAATTGTTATTTATGCCTTTTTTTCTCCCTATTTTTACCTTTTAAAAGAAATGGAACCCTTTACTTTTTTTCAATAAATTATCTTTTTTGCTCATCCCTCGCTAAACGAATTTACTGCTCATTCAAGCTCTTCTGCTCCTTGTACAGCTTCTGCTCCTCTGCTAAGAAATCGTATCCTGAATCAATAATCAAGTAAACAAGAAAAAAATTCGAAACATTTTATTTTCTCTTTATCTAAATAAATATTGAAAAGAATGTTTAAGTACAACTTTATAATTTGTATTCTCACAGCTTATCATATGCTTACTACTTGCCTGTTCCTAGACTCAGAAAGTATTTAAGGAACCCATATAAAAAGGTTGAGTCAGTTGGGAAGGTGATCTTGCTCAAAATCATGGTCCTGGAATCCTTGAATACGCTAACTAATCTATACTACTAAATTAATATAATAATTATAATATAGATAAAATAGACCAATACATCGAATATCATTTTAGAGCAATCAATTGGCAAAGTAATACTTTCAGTCTCAAGTTTGATAGCTTAAGAACTTTACTTAAAACTCAACGCTTGGAAACCCAACGCTAGGAATGTCCTGCTATGTACTCTTGAATATTGATAAAAAGAAACTATTGTAAACAGGGTATTGTTAAAAGTCTGGAATCAAAGGAATAAAGGACACCCTAGACGGTCAATCATTTTGATCTAAAGCTTCCGTCAATCAATTGATTACAGCAAGATTAACCATCTAGGAACTGATTGAGTCATTCAAGCTTTCTATCAATCACCATCAACGCTTGAATCAAGCTTCAAACAGGTTCCTTGACGGTCAATAATGGTTTAATCAGTTGATTGATGGAAGCTTTTGATCAAAATGGTTGACCGTCCAAGGTTTCCTTAAGACCATTTGATGACTAAAAATAGAGTCAAACATATAAATAATTGTATAATTATATAAATTTTATAATTATATAATATAAATAATTAGCTTTCCCAAATACCAGTAAAGATGTCAAATATTATTTTTGGGAATATAAAGGAAATTGCTAGCTTGGTTGTATGCCATCAGCCAGCAATGACACATGTTCGAAGTTGAAAACTCGGGGTATTGACGAATTCTGTTTGGAAGTAGGGTGTAATTAGTACATTTTCAATTTTAGTATTATCGCATCTTGGATCTCACCTCTCTTCGGTTGAACTTCGTGCCATCAACTACTTTATGGCCAAAATAAATATATAATAATTTTTTAATTTAAATGTACTAGCGAGAGGCAGTGAGGAATGTGGACACCTTGGGAACCTGGTCACTTATTTTACCTTCTCACACAAGTATAAGATGTCTAAAGTTTAAAATCTTTTCTGATAGCTTCGTCAATGGCTTCAGTTCTAATAAAAACGATTTTCGTGCACAAAGAAACGCTTCGCTTTGAATTTTTCTGTTTATGCCATCTATAAATAATGTTCGAAGTAGCTGACATGCTAACCCTTATTACTGCAGGGAATTGTTACACTTCAAGGTTTATATGTCAAATATAGTAATATTTTTAAACCAATAAAAATTCTGCAGAGAAAAGGCATTAGTTGTGCTAAAATATGCTATTTTATTACCACTACACCACTTACGACACCACTACAAATGCAAGGAGATGATCCAAACCTGACGCAATTAGCACATTTGATGATTTCAGCCGGTCACAAATATCTTCACTAATTAACATGTTATCAATAAGCGTGGCCGTGCGTTCTGTGATTCGTTTGGAGAAGTTAATTGACAGGAAAAAGCTAATTGATAGCCTAGTTGTCAAAAATTCCCAAGTCGTGTTATTTCCGAGCTCCAACAAGTTATGGTTAAAATCTCCCATTAGAATGCACGGCTTTCTACGCGACCATAAATTCTGATAAAGATTCTAAAAATGCTAAGACATTTCCGAGGGGTTAGAAATAGGTGTCCTGTAAACAGGGCCGTAACGTATAGGGGGAGCGGAAGGGGGGACGACCCCCCATGTTTTTGGTCACTTGGTGAAAAAATTCAGTAAAATCGTGGCGATTTGCGCCACAATTTTTTTGACGCCGTTAAAATTCTTTGTTCGGTTAAATAAAGACCAAGAAAATACTGAAATATCACCTACAGAAATTTTGAACTTTGTCGGTAAACGTAGCAGTTTTACCGAATCCTAACGTGATTTTATAGATGGTGCGACAACTTTTCATTTGGTTAAGTAAACAGCGTTAAAATAGTGACATGATGTGTACCGAAATCTAAATCTTCGTTGGTAAATGCAGCTGTTTTACCGACTCGTGCAGTGATTTTACGTATTGTATTCGAAACAGAAATTATGCCAATTATTGACAAAAATCAGTCGATAAAAATGACCAGCCAGTCGGTAAAATCTCTTGCTCCCCCCCCCCCGCAAACATTTTGGCCAGTAACGACACTGCCGGTAAATACGAGTGATACAAATTTCGACATCATGTTTTCTATTTTCATAAACAACAAAAGACTCAAACAGATCTTCAACCCAGACACCTAAAGTATCTTTAACGGTTACAGAAATATCATCCCGCACGTAAATTCCTAATACACCTTTTCTCATCTACGCTATATTTTTATAATAAAAAGAACCTCCCAATGAATCCAAACTTAAAGGTGAAATTTGACTCAAGAAAGTCTCAGTTAGAGATGTCACATCGAAGCAGATTATTTTCATTAACTGTGGTAAGTAGTGTATAAAAGGCTGTTTCAAGCCCCTGCCAATTATATGTGGCTTCGACAAGATCACTTGATGATTTATTCCGCCTCAGACCGCAGGATTAATTTACTTAGATACAGGAATATTTAGATCTGAACTCACTTTTTCATTCCATCCATCACGTCCACAAAGGCCTCGTTCATATATATTAACTAAATTAAAGTAATTTCCTGCAAGATCAGATAGTCTATGAGTCAGAAGAGACATTTGGAAAAAAAGCTCACCTTACTGTCACCAAAACAGTTTAGTCATTCTCCTGCCAGTTAGCCGGAACCCTGGCTTCTTGAAGACGGCTCAGCGAGACACTTTCTGATAGGTCCTTTATTCTAACTACTTGATCGCCAGACTTTGCAAAGATACGGCTCTGCACTGACTGAGCATTTCTCATACCCACTACATCCCTAGCAGAATTTAGAACTTTCTGTCTAGGATGAGTTAGGCTTTCACTTACAAAACATTGCAATCCTTTCAGCTTGCTCCGACTTTTCAATATTTATGGTGCAACTGTTGGGCTTTTAAATCCGACTTCACCTGGGGGAATTTTGCTACTACTGGGTTTCCCCAAAATACTAACATCCATAATGTCAGACTCGGACACCGATCATAGACCTAGTTTGATTGTTATTAAGTCTAGCAAATTATTGGTGGGATGCCTTGTTGTTTCATTCAGACCAGGAAGAGGTTGAGTAACTACGCAAGAAGACTTACTAGCTTGTTGCATTTCATCGAGGTCATAATGTAGATTGGACAGTGCTGATACCAAGATATCAACTTTTGATTCCAGCGCTCCAAGTTGGTCCACTAATCTTTCGTGGCTACTTTTAAGCTCTAACATAACGGATGAATGAGCAGTTTGCGTTATTTTCTCAAGGTCATCTTGTGAGAGTTTGACCTTACTGATCTTCTTTGCAATATTTTGCTTAACAAGATCACTAATTGAGTCCTTAACTTTCCAAATTTCCGCTCTTACTTCAGAAATCTCAAGCCGTACTTCCTTCTCAATTCTAAATATCCTTAGTCTAAATAGACTAAGAACTCTAAATATCCTTATTGGTCACCATGGATGTTAAGGTAATCGAGCTAAAGATAGATCTCCCAACTTCATTTCTGAAAAAAATACTTCTCTAGCAATCAAATCTAAACATCCAAATAAACACACCCGATCTTGTTTAATAGGTCATTGTGCTCCAGCAGGTAGCAGGTTGAAATTCGAATATTAATCATCCTTAGGTTCTTTCATTTTGAATGCTAAATGACCAATAAGAGATTTTTGACCTGCAATTTATTCCTATCCCTTCCGACTGTTAGTATCGAAACATTCTAACGTAGAACAGGAATAGGTCAGCTGGTTTCTCGAGTTGTGTCATGGACCTAACATTCAACCTTGATCATCCAGCTATAATGCCACCGACATATGCAAGTTGCGGTGGTTATCGGATCTCTCCCACAATCTGTACCGCTTTTAAGATGCAAGGAATGAAACTTAGACAAAAATTTTGAGTGAGCAATAGTTAGGAAATATCAATGTCCTCGGGAAATTTCAGGTTAAATTTTTTCGAGACTAAAAACATAATGCTTCAAAAGCTAATAAATTCTGGGATTTTTATATCTCGTTCATGCAGAAACGGCTTCTGATCAGGGTTACCCCCCCCCCGGGTCTGCTCCTGATGTGCTACAATTGCCCAAGTTTGCGTGCTACACAGCGATTTTCGGGGCTAGAGTCACAAAATTTGGCAGTAATAGTTCTAAAATTGTGCTACAATAGCACATTCCTGCTGCAGATGGCAACTCTGAGCAAGTGCTATACATAATAATATTTGCTAAAATAGCACTTTCGTGCTAAATGTGGCTATCTTACTTCTGATAGCTTGAATACTTAGAGACAAAGTAATCAGCCTTTTTTTGATCATTTGAATTTCTTAAGTTGTACTCCGGCAGATGAGCTGAATCCAAAATATTAGAAGTCAGTGGGTAATTTAATTTTTTTAAGCTGTATCCTCTATTCTTCTTTGCACAAAAATATACGTATAGTTAAATGTGTACATTATTGAAATATGTGTATATTAAAAAACACAACAGTGGTGTTATGTTAAATAATGGTCTGTGACTAACTGTCAGTAATAGTAAGATCTGCCGGAGAACTATCCAGCTGCTTATTTCTGAAGTGATAACGAAAGAAACATGGAGTTATCTTGTAGACGAGTTCCAAAAGGCTGAGCTCAAGACCCCATACCAAGTGCAATGATGGCAGCATCAACAGAGAGGGGACTGAGGAATAACCTAAGGTGCATTTCTGAAACTGATCTCCGATATGCGTTTACATCACTGCAAACGTAGTGGGAGGATGCAACCCCAAAGATAAACTAAGTACTAACAACTAACAATTCAAAAGGCTGTAGAAAAATTGTGGCTTCCATGAGTGAAGGCACCTAAGATCTCATATTGTCGTAAAATTGGGCCCAAATCCTTATTTTGACTTATCAAACCCAATTGTTTACACGATTGAAGTTTGCTGAACTTTCAAAAGACTTCTTCCAAACGATGTTTTGCAAATTTTTGAATTAGGAAAGTGCTTTTCATAGATTTCCTCTTTCAATTTCTTTTAATTATCACGTGATTCACCTTTTCAAATGAACAATTGTGTTTTTCCTCTATGTCTTCATCTTCAGCCTTTTTTGGCTGGAATATTGGAAGTAGGCTATATCGCCAAATTGTACCATGTTTGAGGAGGAATTATTTAATTTTTTCTTTTTTTAATGTGCCCTACTTCGTGTAGTAGCTTCATATGCTGATTAAAAAACTTTAAAGAAATATGGTACTTGTTCAGCAAGCGTTACTACAACAATGGGCATCATTACTGGGTCTCTTGTTCAAAAGTCACTACACTATGCATTAAATATACCTTTTTCGTTCAAAATTAGCTAAAGATACATCACAGCCTATTTCCTAAATATCATCAAAAGTGGGGAATTTATAACCAGATATACTTGATAGAATATTTGTATATATAGATTTATATACTAAATTTTTGAAATATTAGATTAATTTATAATAATACTTCTCTGATTTTAGTAGTATAGACCAATAGCCACACAGATGCAAAGCTGTGACGAATCCAGATCTCAGGATTTGTTGACTAGCAAAATCACCACTCCACATGACTCAATCTTTTGAGGGTCTCTCAGGAATTTGTAAGTGAATTTATATAGAAAATTCAGCTAAACTGCCAGCATATATTGAAATAAATATCAAAATGGCGTAACTGCAATATTTCTGAAACTTTGACTGGTATTCAATTGCAATTGCATATTGAATGAAATATACCAAATATGATGAAAATATAATATTTTAGTAACAAAACTATGGAAACTACAACAGCGAAATATGGAAAGCAGGCCGTCCAGAACAAATTATATTAAATACTGAACCTTACCTAACCATCTCTATTTATTAAATATCTAATTAAAATATACCTGCACAGTAGTTTATCTCGCTCAGGCTAAGATGAATATCAAAAACCAGGTTTCCTTACAGATAAAAAACAAAGGGATTATTTACTGACCTTCAGTTGTTGTGATTTTAAAAGTTCCGTTTTTATTTCAGCAAATAGTGTTTAACAAAAAAAACAAAGGGATTATTTACCTAACTTAAGTTGGTTTTTTTTTTCAAGTTCCGCTTTTATTTCATAAAATCGTGTTTAACAAAAAAAAGGAATTAATTACTGACCTTCAGTTGTTGTGATTTTAAAAGTTACATTTTTGTTTCAGTAAATCGTGTTTAAAAAAAAAATAAAGGAATT
Organism: Artemia sp. Qi Xiang Cuo; assembly: GCF_049724085.1. Taxonomy (NCBI): domain Eukaryota; kingdom Metazoa; phylum Arthropoda; class Branchiopoda; order Anostraca; family Artemiidae; genus Artemia; species Artemia sp. Qi Xiang Cuo. The sequence goes on from NC_142801.1 coordinate 38,181,305, forward strand.
ATTTACTGAACTTTAGTTGTTGTGATTTTAAAAGTTCCGCTTTCATTTAAGCCAATCATTTTTAAAAAAAAAACAAAGGAATAATTTAATGAACTTAAGTTGTTGTTATTTTAAAAATTAATATTTTTTTTCAGACAATCTTGTTTAACAAAAAAAACAAAGGAATTATTTACTGACCTTCAGTTGTTGTGATTTTAAAAGTTTTTATTTTGTTTCAGCCGATCGTGTTTAACAAAAAAAACAAAAGGAATTATTTACTGACCTTCAGTTGTGTTTTTAAAACAAAAGAACAAAAGGATTTTTCTATAGCTTTCAGTTGATGTTATTTCAAAATTGCTGATTTTGAATCAATCAATTTTGTTTAACAAAAAAACAAAAGAATTATTAACAGGAAGGAAGTTTTTGTGATCTTAAAAGTTCCAATCTTGTTTCAGTCAATAGTTATTAACAAAAAATAACAAGGAATTATTTAACGACCTTCAGTTGTTGTGATTTTAAGAGTTCCGCTTTTGTTTCAGCCAATCGTGTTTAACAAAAAAACAAAGGAATTATTTACTGACCTTCAGTTGTGGATAATTTAAAAGTTCTACTTTTGTTTAAGCCACTGATGTTTAATAAAAAAATAAAGGAACCATATAATGGCCAACATCTGTTGTGATATTTATATTACAACTTTTGTTTAATTGAATCTTTTTTGAAAAAGAAACAAATAGAATTATTCAATGACCATAAGTTGTTGTGATTTTAAGATTTAATCTTTTGTTTAGGCCAAAATGGTTTTAAAAAAAAACCAAGGAATTATTTACTGACCTTCAGTTGTTGTGATTTTAAGAGTTCTGCTTTCGTTTCAGCCAATCTTGTTTAACAAAAAAAACAAAGGAATTATCTACTGATCTTCAGTTGTTGTGATTTTAAAAGTTTTGCTTTTGTTTCAGCCAATCGTATTTAACAAAAAAAACAAAAGGAATTATTAACTGACCTTCAGTTGTGATTTTAAAAGTTCTGCTTTTGTTTCAGCCAATCGTGGTTAATAAAAAAAAGGAATTATTTTCTGACCTTCAGCTGTTGTGATTTTAAAAGTTCCGCTTTTGTTTCAGCCAATCGTGTCTAACAAAAGCAAAACAAAAGAACTATTTGCTGACCTTCAGTTGTTGTGATTTTAAGAGTTTCGCTTTTGTTTCAGAAAATTGTGTTTAACAAAAAAAAAAAAAAGGAATTATTTACTGACCTTCAGTTGTTGTGATTTTAAGAGTTCCACATTTGTTCCATAATATCGTGTTTAACAAAAAAACATAGGATTTGATTAATGCACGTAAGTTGTTGTGATAATAAGAGGTCCGATATTGTTTAAGCCTATAGTGATTAACAAAAAAACAAAGGAATTATATAATTGACAACAGTTGTTGTGTTTTTAAAAGTTTCGCTTTTATTTCAGACAATAGTTTTTAACAAAACGAAAATAAAGGGATTATTTACTGACCTTTAGTTTTTGTAATTTTAAAAGTTCCGCTTTTGTTTCAGCCAATCGTGTTTAACAAAAAAACAAAATGAATTATTTACTGACCTCCTTTAGTTGTGATTTTAAAAGTTCCGCTTTTGCTTCAGCCAATCGTGTTTAACAAAAAAAAACAAAGAAATTATTTACTGACCTTCAGTTGTTGTGATTATAAAAGTTCTGCTTTTGTTTCAGCCAATAGTGTTTAACAAAAAAACAAAGGAATTATTTACTGAACTTCAGTTGTTGTGATTTTAAAAGTCTCGCTTTTATTTCAACCAATCGTTTTTAACAAAAAAAAAACAAAGGAATTATTTACGGACCTTAAGTTTTTGTGATTTTAAGAGTTATGGTTTTATTTCAGACAATCGTTTATAACAAAAAAACAAAAGGACCCTTGCACTAACTATAAGTTGTGATTTTAAGGTTTCTGCTTTTGTTTCAGCCACTAATGTTTAACAAAAAAAACAACGAAATCATTTACGGACCTTCAATTACTGTGATTATAAGATTTTCGCTATTATTTCAGCAATTCGTTTTTAACAAAATAACAAAGAAATTATTTTCCGACCTTAACTTGCTGTTATTTTAAGACTTCCGCTTTTGATTACGCCAATGGTGTTTAGCAAAAAAAACAAATGAATTATTTACTTACCTCCAGTTGTTGTGATTATAAGACTTCCGCTTTTTTTTCAGCCAATCGTGTTTAACAAAAAAAACGAGAAAAATATTTAATGAACATCATTTTTTGTGATTTTAAGAGCTCCGCTTTTGTTTCAATCAATCGTGTTTAAAAAAAAAAAATCGAATTATTTACTGACTTTCAGTTGTTGTGATTTTAAGAGTTACTCTTTTGATTAAGCAAATCAATTTTAACAAAAAAAACAACAAAGTAATTATTTAATAACCTTCAGTTGTTGTGATTTTAAGAATTCTGCTTTTTTTTAATACAATCGTGTTTAACAAAAAAACAAAGGAATTATTTAATGACCTTCAGTTGTTGTGATTTTAAAAGTTCCGCTTTCGTTTCGGCCAATCGTGTTTAACAAAAAAAAACAAAGGAATTATTTACTGACCTTCATTTGGTATTTTAAACGTTCCGCTTTTTTTTAAGCCAATAGTGTTTAACAAAAAAACAAAAGTAATTGTTTAATGACATTCAGTTGTGACCCTAAGGGTTTTGCATTTGTTTAATCCAGTATTTTTAACCAAAAAAAAAAAAGGGAATTATTGTATGTACTACAGTTGCTGTGTTTCTAAAATTTAAGCTTTAATTTCAGACAATCATGTTTAACAAAAAAACAAAGGAAATATTTAATGACCTTAAGTTGGAGTGATTTTAAAAGTTTTGCTTTGGTTTCAGCCAATCGTGTTTAACAAAAAAACAAAAGGAATTATTTACTGACCTTCAGTTGTGATTTTAAAAGTTCTGCTTTTGTTTCAGCCAATCGTGTTTAACAAAAAAAGGAATTAATTTCTGACCTTCAGTTGTTGTTATTTTAAAAGTTCCGCTTTTATTTAAGCCAACCGTGTCTAAAAAAAGCAAAACAACGGAATTATTTACTAACCTTCTGTTGTTTGTAATATAAAAGTTCCGATTTTATTTCTACACCACTTTTTTAACAAAAAATCAAATTAATTATTTTCTGACAAAAATTTTTTGTGATTTTAAAATTAACGAATTTGTTTAATCCTATCTTGTTTAACAAAAAAAAAACAAAGTAATTTATTAATGAACTTAAGTTTTTGTGATTTTAAAAGCTCTACTTTTATTTAATCTACTAATGTTTAACAAAAAAATAAAGGAAACTTTTACTGACCTTCAGTTGTTTTGACTGTAAATTTTACGCATTAGCTTCAGCCATTCGTTTTTAACAAAAAAAACAAAGGAATCATTTTCCAACCTTCAGTTGTGATTTTAATCGTTACACTTTTGTTTCAGACAATAGTGTTTAACAAAAAAACAAAAGGAATTATTTAAATACCTTCAATTGTTGTGATTTTAAAAGTTAAACTTTTTTTTCAGCCAATCGTGTTTAACAAAAGGAAAACAAAGGAATTATTTACTGACCTTTAGTTTTTGTAATTTTAAAAGTTCCGCTTTTGTTTCATCCAATCGTGCTTAACAAAAAAACAGATGAATTATATACTTGTGAATTTTAGAGTTCTGCTTTTGTTTCAGCCAATCTTTTTTAACAAAAAAAACAATTTAATCATTTAATGGCCTTCAGTTGTTATGATAATAAGTTGTACGATTTTGTTTAATAAACAAGTTTTTAACAAAAAAAATGAATTAATTAATGCCCTTAAGTTGGTGTGATTTTAAGATTTTCGCTTTTGTTTAAGCCAATCGTGTTTAACAAAAGAAAAAAAAAGGAATTATTTACTGACCTTCAGTTTTTGTGATTTTAAGAGTTCCGCTTTTATTTCAGTCAATCGTTATTAACAAAAAAACAAAAGAAACCATGTACTAACTTTCAGTTGTGATTTTAAAGTGTTCGCTTTTGTTTCAGCTACTCGGTCTTAACAAAAAAAACAAAGATAATATTGTTTGTACTGCGAGTTCAGTGATTATAAGATTTCCGTTACTATTTCAAGCCCTCGCGCTTAACAAAAAAACAAAGGCAACATTTAATGTCCTCAAGGGTTGTTGATTATAAAAGGTCTACATTTGTTAAAGACCTTCGTGTTTAACAAAAAAAACAAAGTACCTATTTACTGAATTTAACATTTGGTGATTATAAATGGTATACATTTTTTTAAGCAAATCTTGTTTAACAAAAAAAACGAGGAAATAATTTAATGAACATCAGTTGTTTTGATTTTAAAAGCTACGCTTTTTTTTCAATACATTCGTGTTAAATAAAAAACAAAGGAATCATTTACTGACTTTCAGTTGTGACTTTAAATTTTACGGTTTTGTTTAATCATAATAATTTTAACAAAAAAAACAACAAATTAATTATTTAATAAACTTCACTTTTTGTGATTTTAAGAATTATGCTTTTTTTTCAGCCAATTGTGTTTAACAAAAAAACAAAGGAATGTTTTACTGACCTTCAGTTGTTTTGATTTTAAAAGTTCCGCTTTCGTTTCGGCCAATCGTGTTTAAAAAAAAAAACAAACGAATTATGTACCGACCTTCAGTTGTGATTTTAAATGTTCTGCTTTTGTCTAAGCCAATCGTGTTTAACAAAAAAACAAAAGGAATTACTTTCTGACCTTCAGTTGTGATCTTAAAAATTTCGCTTTTTTTTAAACCAATCGTTTTTAACAAAAAAAAGGAATTATTTACTGACCTTCAGTTGTTGTGATTTTAAGAGTTCCGCTTTGGTTTCAGCCAATCATGTTTAACTAAAAAACAAAGGAATTATTTACTGACCTTCAGTTTTTGTAATTTTAAAAGTTTTTCATTTGTTTAAGCTAATCGTGTTTAACAAAAAACAAAAGGAATTATTTACTGACATTCAGTTGTGATTTTAAGAGTTCCGCTTTTATTTCAGCCAATCGTGTTTAACAAAAAAAGGAATTATTTTCTGACCTTCAGTTGTTCTGATTTTAAAAGTTCTGCTTTTATTTCAGCTAATCGTGTTTAACAAAAAAAACAAAGGAATCATTTACTGACCTTCAGTTGTTGTGATCTTAAGAGTTCTGCTTTTATTTCAGCCAATCGTGTTTAATAAAAAATCAAAGGAATTATTTACTGACCTTCAGTTGTTGTGATTTTAAGAGTTACGCTTTTTTTTAATAAAATAGTGTTTAAAAAAAAAAAAAAAAACAAAGAAAATATTTAATGACCTTAATTTTTTTTTATTTTTAGAGTTCAGCTTTTATTTAAGCCAATCATGTTTAACAAAAAATCAAATGAATTGTTTACTTACCTTCAGTTGTTGTGATTTTAAGAGTTCAGCTTTTGTTTCAGCCAATCTTGTTTAACAAAAAAACAAAGGAATTATTTACTGGCCTTCAGTTGTTGTGATTTTAAGAGTCTCGCTTTTGTTTCAGCCAATCGTGTTCAACAAAAGGAAAATAAAGGGATTATTTAGTGAAGTCCTATTTTTCAGACTAAATCATAGAAAATATAGTCAAAACACACTTTTCTGTTTTAGATGTGTACATTTTCACCTTTTCTGATTCAAATGTGTATGTTCAGTCAGAAAAGTATAGTTTTGGTTCAAAAATCAACCATTTCCATAAAAATAACTCTTAATAGAACTTTTTTAAGTGTGAACTCCTATTTTTCAGACGAAAATTTAACTAAACCCACCGTGTAACTGAATCTGTATGTAACTGAACTCTCGTGCAACTCCCGCTCCCAAATTTCGTAAACTACAGCTTGTGCATTATGACGACCACAGAGTAACTTCGCTAATACAGGGGGTGCGATGGGAGGATCGGAGTCCTTTGGGGGTGTGGTAGGGGATCTCACAACACTATTCAAATAGAACTTTTGTATTATAACGACCACCGACCCCATGTAACTGAACCCCTGTATAACTGAAACCCCGTAAGAAAGAAATCGCTTGAGTCCTCTCGCAATAGCAAACCAAACCAGATTATACCCACTTAACCAGATCAAAAAATGGCGGTCACACTAGCTGAAAATTTAACTAAACCCCCCGTGTAAGTGAATCCGTATGTAACTGAACTCTCGTGCAACTCAAGTCCCCAAATCTCGTAAACTAACGCTTGTGTATTATAACGATCACAGAGTAACTTCGCTAATACATGGGATGGGGGGGTCGGAGTCCTTTGGGGGTGTGGTAGGAGATCTCACAACACTGTTCAAATAGAACTTGTGTATTATAACAACCACCAACCCCATGTAACTGAACCCCTGTATAACTGAAACCCCGTAAGAAAGAAATCGCTTGAGTCCTCTCGCAATAGCAAACCAAACCAGATTATACCCACTTAACCAGATCAAAAAAATGGCGGTCACACTAGCTGAAAATTTAACTAAACCCCCCGTGTAACTGAATCCGTATGTAACTGAACTCTCGTGCAACTCAAGTCCCCAAATCTCGTAAACTAACGCTTGTGTATTATAACGATCACAGAATAACTTCGCTAAGACATAGGATGGGGGGATCGGAGTCCCTTGGGGGTGTGGTAGGGGATCTCGAAAACACTGTTCAAATAGAACTTGTGAATTATAACAACCGCCAACCCCATGTAACTGAACCCCTGTATAACTGAAACCCTGTAAGAAAGAAATCGCTTGAGTCCTCTCGCAATAGCAAACCAAACCAGATTATACCCACTTAACCAGATCAAAAAATGGGCAGTCACACTAGCTTGATTAGTAATTGGACTTTCAGTCCTACATTCACGGGTTTCTGCAAAGTGCTATGGACTTCATTGAAAAAATACCAGTTAAAAAAAAATAAATAAACATGTATTATACACGTTCCTCTTGGCAAAAAGGTGTAATGACCTATTCTTAACCATTGCAATACCTTTACGCAAATATCTTTTCGCAAAAAATTCGCAAATCTCGTAAACTAAAGAAGTAATTACCCTTTTCAACATTAATTACCCCTTTTTTGCAAATGCTTGCATATCCCATTACCCCTTTTTTGCAATGGTTAATCAAACATCTCCGATTGTAAAAGCATTAAAAAATTTTCCAATTACTAATTACCCTTTTTTTTTATTCAAATCCTAATCACCAATCAAGTCATACACGTTCCTCTTGGCAAAGAGTGTGATGACCTGTAGATAGGACTACCAGAAAAAACCTGTTTGGTACATAGGAGTCCCAGAAGTATAAGTTTCTAGTCTTTGAAATTGCGTCATTCCCCTGGCAAAGAGTGTAATGCTCCTGTAGAATAGGACTACTAGAAGAACCTGTTTGGTGCGGGGGCCCCTCAGAAATAGTACCTTGCATTCTATTGATTTTACTGGACGCTTGACTTGAATGGTATAGTTCCATTATTTCACTAGTATTGTCCGAGAAGGGAAGGGGGGTGTTATAGATCGTATATGTTGATCTTAGTGTTTAATCTTTATTTCGAATAAAATTATAATATCACTACATTATCTTCATGCATATGCTTAATACGTCCACCCATTTGGCTATTGAGGTGAGTCTATGTATATACAGACAAGAAAAATATCTAACTAGGATTCTCTGCCATAAAGAGCTAAAAGTAATTTTTTAAGGAGGGGGGGGGTCAAGGATAAGGGTGTTGACTGGACTTTATTTAGTGAAAAGGGGTAAAAATAGGGTTAGAAAAGACCGGTCAGGATTAACAAAAAAATGTAATTATTTTAGCAGAGTGCAAATTATGGTACTTGTATGACATACTCAGACCACTCAAATCGTCCATCCATTGACGCACTGTAAACCGGTTTATTTCCATAGTTTCTTTTAGCTTGGCATGAGAAAAGACAGAAAGCAGTGATAGAATAGATGAAAAATAATTAATTTTGGCTATATATTTGCAAATTAGGGGGGGGGGAGTATTTAGACAGGGTGAAGTCACAAAATAATTCTTACATCATAATATCAGAATAAGTCTGGTTAAAAAGTTTTGCATGCAGACTCGCTGTCATTTACCCCCACCCCCCTAATGTGCATATATATATCCAAAATTTATTTCTAAAGTACTAGATTTTTATCATACTTAGGTATTTTTTCTCAGGATTAATCTAACTTCCCATATTGTGCATTTGGGATGTGGGGGGTGTGACTTTATGGGTCTATTATTTTAAATGGTCCCTTGCCAATTATTGTACTCTGAGGGAAGGGGAAGGGGTGGGGGGCGTGGAATATATTACTTTTCGTTCATAACCTCTAGATAATATTTAGACTACTTGGCTAACATAAAACTGTTTTATATATACACGTGCTATATATACACGTCTAATGCAATTTTTACTGAAACAAAACAAGAACGAGCAATATCTTGAATTTCTTGCAAACAAGAGCATGTTTGGGAGTAACGCGGTAAATATTGTGCTGGCCTTCTTCCATGTTCCTTTCAGCTTGTACCTTGTAGCGTAAACACATGGCCTGAAAAGAGAATGTATTATTGGTAAAGTTTCTTTCTCTTACATTAGGTCTTCATGAGCCTCGTTTTCAGGCTCAGCGGGCTCGAACACGAGTTGTTCTCGTCTAGTGCATCAAGCGTTTTCACAAAGCGGGTTCTCAAGGAAAACACGGGGTTGAAACTTCACAGATGAAAACGCTTGATGCTGAGGAATAGAATTACCCTCTCAATTACTTCGACTATCTGTCTTAATTTTTTCTACAATTAGCTGTGTATTGATGCCTATTGCAAAATACTTGATTTTCAATTCAAAATCAACTGTTTGGGATCCCAATGAGCAAACTTCATGGGCTGTGAATTCAGGGTGGTTAGCCATTTTTGAATTTACTGTCAATAAACATAGAACTCGGGTTTGAACCTGGTATTTCGACGGGTTCCAGATGTCTTTAGTTGTCTTTAGTTGTGTAGATTATGAGCAAACATTCGATTCTGTTCATAGAAGAGCTTTGGCGAAGGTCTTATCCTTGTATGATATAAAAGACAAATACATTATAGTGATAAATAGTATTTATAAGAATAACACTGCTGCGGTTAAAATAGGAAATAAGGTCAGGTTAAAGCAGGAAATCAGATGGTTTCGTATTAAATCAGTAGTTAGACAGGGTTGTGTTATATTCCCCTTTATATGGACAATTGTTATGTACTTTTTCTTAAGGCGCACAGGAAATGCAACAGGAAGACTCCACTGGACTTAGATAATTTTGATTATAACGCTGAAGCATCCTAGACGAAGGCGTAAGCACAATGAATGAAGTCTTAGAGACTTAGAGAGTTCAGGGCACTGTATATATAATTAGCAGTAAGTTTACCACAGATAATTTCTGGCTCTTCATTCTCGGTGCGAACAAAAGCTCCTCCCACTTCTTCATGCATTAGCGGGATAGTGGGTATGCGTCAGTCAATGAGAAATGGTTCGAAACTGTGTTATTCGAAATTGCGAAAGCCGAAAAAAACTTGGTGAGCCGACCAAGTGGTTTGCAAATGTCCCACCTCACAGGTATGACTTAATTTATATACAAATTATGACTTAATCTATTATTTATATACAGTGGACTTAACTGATTAGCCTATGCAGGATTTCTAAAAATGGGGGCAGGGGGTTGATAAAATTTGTGAAAATAAGGACATTTTTATCTTCTAATAACTGGTGGCATAGATTTGATGGTTTCAGGGGCGGATTCAGGGTTCTTTAGAGGGGGGCGCAAAATAGGTTGATCCGATAAACTTACGTTAGGAGCAAGTTTAATTAATGCAAACTTGCGTTAATTAGGTAAATTACAATACTTTAGACTAAGTTAGGGGGGCGCCCCCTGCCCCCCCCCCCCCTCTGGATCCGCCACTGGATGGTTTAGCATTATTTTTTCACGTATTCATATTTGTTTTCTCAGATTGTAGTTCCTGTGTGACTTGAAAAGGCTAATTATCTGTTTTGGCGGAGAGCCAAGATAAGAGCTAGTTTCGTTTGCAATCCATGTTTTCGTATGAAATGGGCAGACATTTCCTGAACTTTAAAGAATAAACACCTCTGTTTGAAAATCTCTGCACTTTGTGAATTTAGAAAGCGAAAGGGTTCCTGATTGAGACCAATTTTAGGACTTGGGTTCTTATTATTGGTTCTGTGGTAAAAGTTGTCACAATAGCCCTATTCAAGAAAATACCAAACGTCTGTTAAGAAGTGTTTTTCGTAAAATTCCTAGTGGGTTTTCAGAAAATTGAAGGACATCAGACATTTTAGTGTTAGATCCAAAATTTTACGGGGCTTCAAGCTAGAAAAGGTCCTATTATAAAATATTTTTTCAGTTTGTTTAACAGAAAATATATAATATGCATATATTATTGCCAATTTCCAAAATCTCCGATATCAATAACCAATATCAATAAACAAGATTCAAGATAGATTTTTTCAAGATTCAACAAATTTACTAAAAATTATTTATGCCTGATTTATGACAGCTTACAAATAAATCACATATATGATTGAAAAACTCAACCATTACACTTTTACTAAATTATAAAACTAACCAAATCATCACTGAAATAAACCCAAATAAAGAACAATAAAAAAAAGAGATAATAAAAATAATTACTGACTAATAAATTATGAAAAAAAATAATAATAAAAAGAAAAAAATATAAATAATAACAAAATAATATAAAAAAACGAATATATTAATAACAGAACAAAAAAAATTACTTAATTTGTCCTCTCTCGTCTTCCAGCCCCACACTCACCAACTGCCCGCAAGGAGATGCTTCTTTAACCGGTTTTTAAATTGCGGGACACTTTCCGCTTCCCGAATTAAGTCTGGAAAAGTATTCCATACCACCGGACCCGAGTGCCTTGCCACATGGCTAGAACGAACCATTCTTCTTGGCTCACTTACTAGGTCTCCAGCATTTCCCGTTGCATATCCATGATAAAATGAGTTAAAACGAAAAAAATTATTAAAAACATCAGGCGCTAAACCATTCAAAACCTGAAACACAAAAATATCAATCTGAAAATCTCTAATCTGACCTACATTCAAAATCCTAAGTTTCCTAAAACTCGGCTCTGTAATTAAAACTCCTGCATCATACTTAAAAATTAATCTCACTGCTTTATTTTGCTGAATCTGCACTCGTTTAAAATTGCACGTAAAACCACTAGCCCAAATCATGCATCCATAATTTATATACGGCGCAATCAAAGAATGGTATAAAAGAACTAAAATGTGAGAAGGTAAAAAATGTTGAAAACGTCTTGAAATCCCAAGGCCACGGGCTACCTTAAACGCAACCACGCACTTCCTCATCCCGCTTTAGTACATCACCTTTTATTGCTATTTCACTGGGAAGATTTGGGGATACACCAGTCCGACTAAACAGAATGTAGTAACTCTTTGCCGCGTTAATGCTAAGTAACTTAATGCCTACAAAGTCACTCAATCCTTGCAGAGCTCTGTTTGCTTTCTGGACCAATTCTTCAAGAGTCTTCGCTGCCACAACAAGTGCTGTATCGTCGGCGAAAGATGTCATAGACGCGCCAGGAGTATAAAACCGCAAACTGTCAACATACACTAAATACAACAGGGGTCCTAAGACGGAGCCCTGGGGAACTCCACTAGAAACAGGGAAAAACTTAGAAAACTTCTCCTCTAGATTTACCCTAACTGACCTACCAATTAAATACGACCTAAACCAATCCAAAGATCTCCCTTTTACACCCAAATCCCTTAATCTATCCAATAAATTAATAAAATCAACTGTATCAAACGCCTTTTTAAAATCTATAAAAATACTAATACAATATTCACCCTTTTCCAAAGCTAAATTAATATTTTCTAAAAGATGCTGTACAGCATGCGAAATGGAATGGCCATTCTGGAATTAAAACTACCCATCATACAATGCATGCTGGCTCGTGAGGTTATCATAAGGTCTTCCATAGATAACTTTTTCATACACTTTCGAAAACACTGATTTTTGATTTTTGATTGATTTCTGCGTTCTTGCAACTTCATCCTCGCTAGCAACAAGGCTCTCCAACAGCTGAGATGACGAGCTAGCTGGCTTGCTGATTTCAAGCCCATCGTATGATTCACTTTGTTTGTAGATTTCGGGAGAATTTGTAGCTTCTTCAGACGCAAGCTTAGCTCCCTTTCCTTTTTTTTGCGACACTTTCTTTATATTATCTTCATAGGATATTAAGCTTTTTTCAGTGAGCCTAATTTCCTTGTGATCTCCGTAGCAGAAAACAATGAAGTTTTTTCGGCCTTTGCTATCTTTAACGATCCGCAGGACTCTGACTGGCCACAACGGGAATCCTTGGAAATGAGCTAGGGCTAAATCAAACTTTTAAAATGGCATCTTGAAGATAAAAACGAGAAAAAATCCAAAATCATTTATCTTTTACTGAGCACACCCACGGATGGCATTGGTGATCACCGTTGTGGCTGGTGGCCCGATGGACCCTGGAGACCTGCAAACGTTTATTCCATCGTACTATGGCATACACAGCAACAGTTATAATATTATCCAATTATCTAAAGCAAATTGTTCACTGATCTATACAGTATTGTACACAATCACACTTGTTGCGCAATGAAATAAATATCCAAACAATAATCCCCTTTGAAAACTGGTTAAACATTATAAACTGGTTTAGATCTTTATAGGTCAAAGACTAAACAATAACTTATAACCACAATGACCCTTATCAATATGTGAAAAGTGGAAGTGACTATATTCAATTTAGCTGCAAGTCCACATTCATGCCCACCACGTAATTTCCCTTTGAGAAAAAATTGATAAAACTTAAAAATGAAATACCAATGCGAAGCGCCAAATGTCACAATCAAATGTGATCGCGTTATGGTATTGTTCAAATAGAACTTATTTTTAACTTATATATACAGTGGTTCAGGGTGTGAGAGTAGGTTTGAAAATTAATGCTAAGGGGACTAAGACGTTAAGTATAGAAATATTTGAAGACGAAAGAGTGATTTTTAGTAAGGAGAAGATGAATGAAGTGGACAGTCTCAATTACTAGGTGGTATAATTAGTAAAGACAATGGATGTAGTGAAGATGTTCATAGTAGAATAGCCAAGGTCCAGGACGGTTTTTCTCATTTAAAAAAAGTGGAAGATTAGGAAAATAAGTCTGCGAACCAGGATTAGAGCATTGGAAGTTACATTAAGGACAGTAGTGAAGTATGGTTCTGAAGCATGGGTGCTCCGAAAGACGGAGGAAGATTTGCTAGATGTTTCTTAGAAACATTACCTTGAAGCTAGAATTACTCGATCCTTCATTAAAAATAAAAAAAAAAGTTTGTTTAAATGAAAGTAAGGACCAACATTAAAACTTAAAACGAATAGAAATTAGTCCGTATTTGAAGGGGGCTGTCCCCTTCTCAACGCCTCGCTCTTTAAGCTAAATTTTTTTACTATTTAAAAAAACAAAGTTTTGCGACTGAGTTAAACCTTAGTGTAAATAGCGAGGCAAATTAGGAGGAGACAGCCCCATTCATATAAAGAATAATTTCTGTTCGTTTTAAGTTTTAATGTCACTCCTTACTTTCAGTTAAAAAAATTTGTTTTTTTATTTAATTTCTAAGCGTTTTTGAATTAATGCAGCTTTGAGTTTGACTCACCGTACATAAATAATTAAAACAAAATTTGCACATTAATTTTACTTTTTTGTTTACATGGCTTTCTCGAAATTTTGTCCTGACGTAACTTAAGAATTACTTACGTAACGAACTTCTATATTCATATTTTTTTGTTACGTATATTAGGTAGTTTGCCCCCTAGTCAATACCTCGCTCTTTACGCTAAATTTTGAATTTTGTTCGAATAAAAAGTCCCTGAAACACCAAGACTGGTTAATTGGACTAGATAGTTCTTTTGAAAGTACAAAAAAAACTTTAGCGTAAAGGGCGAGGTATTGACTACGGGGCAAACCCCCTCATAAACGTAATAATTTCTTTTCGTTTAAGTTTTAATGTTGCTCCTTACTTTCAGTTGAAAAAACTTGTTTCTTTAATTTAATTTCTGATCTTTTTTTAAATAATGCTGGGAAATCCAGCACCGCCTTCATCGAAATGTCCCTTCCCAAAAGGAAACATCCTCCATGGAAAGATCCTCCAATGTAACCCTCTCTCCAACCCCCTCCCCCCATCAGAAAATATCCCTCCTAAAACGTCTGTGTACTTCCAATTAACCAATACTATATATTAACAATGAACAAAATTCATAGCTTGCATCCTGTCCCCCGGGAAGCGTGGGGGATTAATTCATCCTAAAAGACATATTTATTAAAGTTTTGACTATGCTGAACCGAATGACTATCTCAAAATTTTGATTGGGTAACTGTGGGAAAAAATGAGCGGGGAAGGGGGCCAAGTTGGCCTCCGATTTTTTTTGCTTACTTAAAAAGGGCACCAGAACTTTTAATTTCCGTTTGGTTGAGCCTACTCACGATATTCTAGGACTAATGAATTCATAAAATCACCCATGGGGAAAAAACAAATAAACACGCATCCGTGATCAATCTTCTGGCGCAAAATACAAAAGTCCATGTTTTTGCAGATAGGAGCTTCAAACTTCTAGAGTATGGTTCTCTGAAACGCTGAATCTGATGGTGTGATTTTCATTAATATTCTATGACTTTTAGGAGTTGTTTAAAAATGATTGGGTGTGACCAGACCCTTCCTACGTTCTCCTTAACTGCCCTCTCCCAAAGAGTTCCGATCAAAATTTTGAGGTAGCTATTTTTTTTTAAATAGTCTAAAGTCAAATATCTCTTTGAAGGCAACATGGTCCTTCAAATTACCCTGGGCAGGGGCTGTAAGTTATGCAAGTCACGTATTCCTTACAAAAAGGGCTTGTTATTGGGAAGGAAGGGCATAATCGATCCTTGATATGGAAACAGGGAATTCAGGAGTAGCTTTTAGAAAATGCTATGTTGCCTTCCAATCACTGTCGATTATTAGAAAGGGCACTAGCCTTGTCAATTTCCAATCGAATGAGCCCTTTTGAAGTTTCTACGACAAAAATTTCTATGAAAACCTTATAAGCCCCCAGGGTATAACTTTTTACCCTTGCAACGCGGGATGAGTGTGTGTGGGGGGGGGATGGAGTAATCCACACAGACCTAATTTTCTGAACTTTCAACTACGTTGACCAACATTGTTATCTAAAAATTTTGATTGGATGTGTCTGGGGAAATGGTGGGCTCGAGAAGGACGTTAGTTTCCCTCCACTCCTTTTTGACAATTAAATAGGGCACTAGCGCTTTCAATTTTCAGTCGAATGAGACCTTTTTGAAGTTTCTACGACAAAGCTTTCTATAAAGCCTTATATGCCCCCAGGGTATAACTTAAAACCCTTGCGCTGAGAGCTGTGGGGGAAGTGTCATCCTCAAAGACATAATTTCTGGACTTCAACTACGTTGAACAAATGGCTGTCTCACAATTTTTATTGGATGTTTTTGAGGAAAAAGTTTCCATAAAAATTCTAATATATCCCCAGGGCATAGCTTAGAACCCTTGCCCTGAGGGATGTGGGAGATTGTCCTCATCAAAAATATAATTTCTATCTGGAAATCAACTATGCTGAACAAAATGGCTATCTCAAAATTTGATTGGATGTGTTTGGGGAAATGGTGTGCGTGGAAGGGGTGTTAGTTGCCTTCCAATCACTTTCGACTGTCAAAAGACGGCAATATCCACTCCAATTTACAATAGAATAAGCCTTTTTCGAAGTTTTTACAACAACTCCTTCGATACGAAGTGCCCTGGTCTAAAATCAAAAAAAAAAAAAAAATACATTGTGCCAACATCGTTCTGAAAAAAAATTCAAATAGATGTACTAAAAAAATGTGCATTTTCAGTCTAATATACATATGCTAATACTTATTCCTTAAAATCTTAATTAATTTTTGTTTTTTTAAAGTTTTAAGTGAAAACATTGAAAAGAATTTTTTTCAGTAAAGTAGACATTATATTTAGGCTTTTAGAAAGCTTAGGGTTTAGAACCCTACTCAGATTGTTTTCTGCTCGTTTTGAGTTTGACTTATTTTAATTTCTGTTTGTTTTGTGTTTCATTTATTTATTGATACTGATTTGTGGCAGTTGACGGAGCCTCTTCTGAATATAAACAACCATCCCTTCCATCCAAACTTTTAATATTTCCTGGGCATAAGTTGCTTTCCATTCTCTTTCGACTATTAAAAAGAGCACTAGCCCTTTGAATTTCCAATTAAATGAGCCCATTTGAAGTTTCTACCATAACGCTTTTTATAAAAACCTTATATGACCCCAGGGTATAACTTACTACCCTTGCCTTGAGGGCTCTAATGGGTTGTCTTCCCAAAATACTTTCCCAATACATCCCAAGAAATACATCCCAAGAACTTTCAACTAAGTTGAAAAAAATGGCTATCTCAAAATTTTTGATTGTATTAGTTTTGGGATATGGTTGGCAGGAGAGGGGGGGTAGTTACCCTCCAATTACTTTCGACTATTAAAAAGGGCACTGGTCATTTCAATTTCCAATTGGATAAGCCCTTTTTGAAGTTTCTACGACAATACTTTCTATAAAAACCTAATATGCCCCCATGGCACAACTTACAAACCCTTAGGGCTGTGGGGGGGGGGGGTGTCATCCGTAAAAACCCAATTTCCAAAACTTTCAACTATGTTGAACAAAATGACTATCTAAAATGTTTGATTGTATGTGTTTTGGGCAAAGTTTGGCGTCACAGGGGGGTTAGTTGCCCTCTAATCACATTCGACTATTAAAAAGGGCATTAATTAGCCATTTCAATTTCCAATCGAATAAGCCCTTTTGGAATTTTCTACGACAATACTTTCCATAAAAACCTTATATGCCCCCATGCTATAACTTATAACCCTTGCCCTGAGGGTCCTGAAGGGGTTATCATCCTCAAAGTCCTAATTTCTAGAGCTTTCAACTACGTTGAACAAAAAGGCTACCTCAAAATTTCAATTGCATTTGTATGGATTAATGGTGGGCATGGAAGAGGTGTTAGTTGCCTTCCAGTTACTTTCGACTATTAAAAAGGGCACTAGCAATTTCAATTTTCAATCAAAAGAACCACTTTTAAACTTTCTATGAAAAAACTCTCTATTAAATCCGTTTCGGCCCCCCACGGTATAACTTAACCCCCTTTCCACGCGGGAATGGGGGAGGGGTTGTCACCATCAAAGACATACTTTCTTGACTTTTCAACTTAAAAACCTTTAATACCCCCTATGCATAACTCACAAATCTTGTCCCTAATCTCTGGGGTTTGTTTCAATCCCAAAAGCCATGTTATATGATATTTAGACTATTTTGAATAAAATGACTATCCCAAATTTCTCTTAGACACATTCCAGGACAATAAGACTTGTTTTAGGGGGTGAGAGTGTAGCTACCGTTTGATCATTTAGACTCTGAACATGAGTACTAGAGCATCTGAGTACTAAGTTACTTTGCTCCCGGGGAAGTGTATATGACCAAAAGTTCGAAAATAAAGCTATATGTCCCCAAGGCACAATTTACAACCCTTGCCCTGAGGGCTAGGGACACTTTTTATACTCAAAGACGTAATTTCCAGACCTTTGTAATAAGCTTAACAAAATGGCTATATCAAAATATAGCCATTTTTAATATCAAAAATATGTGATTGGAAGTGCTTGTGGAAATGAGAGGCGTGGAGGGAGACATTTCCCTCTGATCCCTTTTGACTATAACCACATGTTTCTGTGTTCTTTACTTTTATTTTTGACTCGTTGTAATTGTAATTCACGTAAGTATTCTAACTGTATACTTCTTTGTTCATTATTTTCATTTGTCACTACTTCAGACATTTCACAATGTCATTTACCTTTGCTGCTTGGATTGGTTTTGTCAAATGTCATGGTCCAGGTTGTTCATTTGGTCTCTAAGCAGGTTGGATAAAGCCACCCTGGAAAAAGTTCAAATTCTACTTGAAATTAAATAATTTATGAGACTACAATGCCTTTCCCTGACGACAAATAAAAGTTCAAATAGGGATAAAACCCTTTTAATAGACTGTGATTTTCGCAAGCAGTGAAAAAAATTTCAAAATAAATACTTGATATTTGGGTCACATATACAGTCTGGAAAATATGTCTTTGAGGATAACAAATCCCTCCAGGACTCAGGGCAAGGGTAGTAAGTTGTGCCCTGGGGACATATAGGGTTTTTGTAGAAAGTGTGATCATATAAATTTCAAAGGGGGCTCATTGGACTGGAAATCAGACGCTCTAGTACTCTTTTTAAGAGTCAAAGTGATCAGACGGCTGCTACTCTCTCACCCCTACACACACGTCATATTGTCTCGAAATGTGTCTTATAGAAATTTTGAGATAGCTGTTCTATTCAAAATAGTCTAAATATCATATAACAAGGCTTCTGGAACTGAAACAAATCCCAGAGATTAGGGGCAAAGGTTGTAAATTATGCCCAGGGGGTATTAAACGTTCTTACGGAAAGGATGGTTGTTTAACTTTAGAAGAGGTTCAGTCTTTCTCCCTGAAAAAGACTATGTCAATATAAAACGAACAGAAATTAACCAAAAACACTTTTTGCACAAAATGAGTTTTTCAAAAAAAGTAAAGAACTCCATTAGACCAAAAATGAACAAAAATAGAATCAAATAGTCTACCAAGCATACAGCTACCACAAATTAGTATCAATAAAAAATGAAACCCAAAAAAACATCAATTCAAATCTGAGTAGGGTAATCTGAGTAGGGTTCTAAGCCCAATGCTTTCTTTAAGCTAGAATATAATTTGTACTTTACTGAAAAAAAATAATTAAAATGTTTTCACTTATAACTTTAAGAAAAAAAGAATTTAATGAATAAATATCAGCATATGTATATTAAACTGACAATGCACATTTTTTTCATAAGTTTTTCAAACTTATGCCATGGGGCATATATGGTTCTTATGATAGGGATGCTCGTATAAGCTTCAGAGAGGGTTCAATTGAGTGAAAATTGAAAGTTCGAGCTTACTTTTTAATAGTCAAAAGATATCCAAGGGCAACTAGCCCCCCTCCCACGCCTTCTTTTTCAAAACCCATCTGATGAAAATTTTGAGATAGACATTTTGTAAAAAAATAGTTCAAAGGTTGGATAAAAAACTCCGGTGTCAATACAAACCCTCAGGGCATGAGGGAAGGCGTTTTGATTTATGCCCTAAAGGCATGCATTGTTCTTATGAGAGGGATGCTCGTATAAACTTCATAGATGGCTCGTTTGTTTGGACTTTTAAAGTTATTTTTCAATTTTTAATATTCAATATATTTAAGGGCCACTTGCCCCCCCCCCAAACCCTTTGTCACCCACACCCCGCCGCTACAAATTTTAAGATAGCCAATTTTTGAAAATTTTTAATAATTAGATAACAAAAGCTCCGGTGACACCCCAACCCCCCAGGGCCCGGGGGGTAGGCGTTGTAAGTGTTTGCCTGAGCGTATATGGTTCTTATAAAATGGATTCTCATTTTAACTTCAGAGAGGGTTCATTTGATCGGAAATTGAAAGTTCTAGCTTACTGTTTAAGAGTCAAACGACATCCAAGGGCAACTAGTCCCCCCCCCCCCCACACAAACTCTTTTTCCGCAAGCCCATCCAATAAAATTTTTTAAATAGTCATTTTATTAGAAATAGTTCAATTGTCAGATAAGAAAAGCTCCTGTGTTGATGCAACCTACCAGGGCCCGGAGGGAGGCGTTGCAAGTAACGCTGTGGGGGCATGTTTAGTTCTTACGGAATGGATGATCGCATAAAATTCGGAGAGGGCTAATTTGATTGGAAATTGAAAGTTCTTGATCACTTTTTAAGAGTCAAAAGAGATCGTAGGGCAACTAGCCCTTCCCCCTTCCACACCATAAATGCACCAGATAAAATTTTGAGAAAAAAATTTTTGTCAAAAAAAAGTTTAAACCTCAAATACAAAACCCTGCAGTTTAGTCACAGATTCCAGGGCCCGGGAGAGAGGGCTCAACTTAAGTGAGGTCTCATTTGATTGGAAATTGAAAGTTCGAGCTCTCTTTTTAATATTCAAAAGAGATCCGAGGGAAACTATCCCCCTACCCACACTTTCTTTTTCCAAACCCATCTGATGAACATTTTGAGATAAACATTTTGTTAAAAATACTTCAATGCACAGATAACAAAAACTCCGGTGTCGACACATCCCCCCAGGGCCGGAGATAGACGTTTTAAGTTATGCCCTGGGGGTATATATGGTTGTTATGGAAGGGATGCTTGCATAAACTTCATAGAGAGCTAATTTGATTGAAAATTGAAATTTGTAATTCACTTTTTAAGAGTCAAAAATGATCGGATGGTAGCTAGCCTCCCCCCACACTCCATTTAGTTTTTCCAAGAGGTACTTCATATAGAAGGGCACTTCGTATAAACTTCAAAGGGGGCTCAATCATTGGGAGTTCTAGTGCCCTTTTTAAGAGTCCAACGTAATCGGAGGGCAACTAGCCCCCCAAGCCCTTTTCCCCCAAATACATTCGATAAAAAATATGAGGTAGCCATATCGTTGATTATACTTCAAAGATCATTATAGCAAAAACTCCTTTACGTATGGCCATTTCCTTAAAAATAGTTCAAAGGTCAGATAAGAAAAACTCCTGTGTCGACGCAGCCCCCTAGGGCCCGGGGCAGGCGTTGTAAGTATTGCTCTAGGGGCATGTATGTTCTTATGGACTGTATGCTCTTATAAACTTCAAATAAGGCTCATTAGCTTGTAAATTAAAAGTTATAGTTTACTTTTAAAGTGTCAAAAGATATTCGAGGGCCGCTAGCCTCCCCCCCCCATGCTCGTTTGTGCGCCACCCGGTGAGCGAAGTCTTGTGTGTTAAATATTTTTTTTAAATAGTTAACTGGTCATTTAATACATCTACGGGGTAGACAAAACCCCCCAGGGCTCGGAGACAGGCGTTGCAAGTAATTCTCTGGGTGCAAATATCGTTCTTAGGAAGAGATTCTTGTATAAACTTCGGAGAGGGCTCATATGATTGGAAATTTAAAGTTCAATTGGAAATTTAGAGTTAAAAGATATCGGAGAAAACTAGCCCCCACCCTCTCCACGTCCTATTTTCCTCAAACCCATTCAATACGAACTTTGAGAGAGCCATTTTTCTCAAAACGGTTCAAAGATCATATATTGAAAACTCCGGGATGAGCACAATCCTTCAGGGCCCGGGGTAAGAGTTTTAAGTAATGCCTGGGGGGCATATACAGCTGTTGTGGAAAGGATGCTAGTACAAACTTCAGAGAAGGCTCATTTTATTGGAAATAGAATGTTTCAGTTTTTTAAGAGTCAAAACAGGTTGGAGGGTCCTTAGCTTCCGCCACGCCCTTTTTCCGCAAATACATTCGATACAGCTTTTGTGATTGCCACTTTTTTAAAATAGTTCAAAAGTCAGATAACAAAAACTCTGTTGTCAATACAACCTCCTATGGTCCGGGGGGCAAGCATTGTAAGCCATGTCCTGAGGCCAATATGGTTCTTATGAAAGGGATGCTCGTAAAAACTTCCGAGAGAGCTCATTTGAATGGAAATTAAAAGTTCTAGTTCATTTTTTCAGATTAAAAAACTATCGGAGGGCATCTAGATTCTCCCGCCCTACACGCCTTTGGGTTTTCTGGATGAATAAACTCATCCGTCAAAAATTTGAGGAGATCATTTTGTTAAAAATAGTTCGAACATAAGATATTAAAATTACGGGGTCGACACAAACCCCCAGGACCCAGGGAAAGGCGTTGTAAATTGTACCCTGGGGGTATATATGGTTCTTAAAGAAGGGATGCTCGTATAAACTTCAGAGAGGGCTCATTTTATTGATAATAAAAAGTTCTAGTTCCCTTTTAAAGCTTCAAAAGGGACCGATGGCCACTTACCCCCCACTCAGGCCCTTTTTTACTTTGATGCTCATGCCCTTTTTTCCCAAGACCCATCCGATAAAATTTTGAGATAGCCATTATGTTAAAAAAAGTTCAAACACCAGATAATAAAAACTCCGAGGTTGAAACACAAACTCATTTTTCACTTTAATATTGTTACTTTGATATCAGTTTTAGTACTTTGATGAACATTTGTTTTTTTTAAGTTTGATTTTGAAATAAGGAATTTTTTAAAAAAAAAAACTTTTTGCAATCAAAAATATTCGTCTTAACTGAACACTCTGATTTCTTAACTCTACGGATCCAACATCACCAACAGATTTTCCGAAAGTAAGGACCTCACTCTTCGAAGCATGAGAATTGAGATTAATTTCGGCATACTCCCTACTATGGACAGAAAAATTATGCTCAACAGACGATACAGTTCTACTTAAAAACAGGATGTCTTCAGCGTAATTGAGTATGGAAAGGTCCAAACCTTTAAAAACAAAACTAAATCTAGCCTTTTTGTGGGGTGCAATACAACTGTTATTATAAAATGGTGGCGAAGTTGCAACACCCTGGCAGATTCCTTTACAAACTCGAATTACGGCTTTACACATTACATAACCATAACCATGACGAGTAGATACTTTCACGACAACACATAATTTCACATTCAGATTTTTTAATACCCGCAGAACTAAGCGATTGAGACTTCGCTGCTGCGCACTATACAGCAAAGGAGAATGCAAACTAGAATCGAAAGCACGAGAGACATCATGAGCGGCAAGGACGAAAAACTCAAAACGGACAGAAATTAAATAAGCAATCATAGCAAAAAACATATAACGAGTAATAATATAAATGAAGAAATAGATCTTAAAGCGAGTAATTCTTTGACTGAATGTGAAAATCAAGCTTAAACCGAAAAAAATATTTTACTATTGAAGTATAAATGAAACTTTACAGATATTAAATAAACAATCAAACAACGTTTATCAAACGTTTTAAAACAGATATTAAATAAACAATCAATGCAAACTAACATACAATAGATATTAATATAAATGAATAAATAAATCTTAAAACGAGTGAAACTTAAAATTGAATATTCAAATCAAGCTTGAAACGAACAAAATCACTACAAACAAGAGTTTGGGTATCGCCTCCTTCTCTCACTGTAAAAGTTTAAAGCCTGCTGCGTCATTGGCGCTTTACTGACAGCAAAAAGCGTCTTGAACACACATGGAAAGTATAAAAAACAACAAAATTATTATTTGATGTATAATTATATTAATTTTTGAAAAATCCATCAGTTCAAGAATTTATTTCATTGTAATTTTATTTTTATATTCAGTGCTGTAAGACTGTAAAAACTGGAATTGAAAATTTTTGTAATATATTTCGTTTTCGGTTAAGCGCCAATGACTCAGTAGGGTTTCGTTTTTTATTTACATTTAAGGAAGGGGGAAGTAAATGAACTCTTATTTGTATTAAAACTACATTCGTCTTAACTGAACACTCTGATTTCCTAACTCTATGGATCCAGCATCAGTAACAGATTTGCCAAAAGTAACAGATTTGCCGAAGTTGGAAAGGAATCTGGCGGATTCCTTTCCAAACTCAAATTGCAGCTTACACATTACGTAACCATGACGAGTAGATACTTTCACGACAACACACAATCTCGCAGACAGATTTTTTAATACCCGCAGAACTGAACGATTGAGACTTCGCTGCTGCTCACTATACAGCAAATGAAAATGCACGCTAGAATCGAAAGCACGAGATACATCATGAGACGCAAGGACGAAAAACTCGTCACTATTCTCTATATCCATCAGAATGTTGGCAAGTATATACTGTACGTAGTCCCAACTATAGCCTTCCTTAAATCTAAATTGGTTTTCCGGAGTTGAACAAGCCTTATTTATGTCCTTAATCACTAGTAACTCCATCAATTTACTCAGAACAGAAGAAACTGTAATAGGCCTATAGGAACAACATTGCCGGCTATCTTTATCTTTTTTTCGGAACCGGAGTAAATGTACTGACACACAAAGAATCGATGACAATAATAAAATCAAAAAATATTTGGTAAAGCAAATTTAGATTTGAAGAATGTTATCACTTTCATGTAATAAATAAAAAACACATAATTGATCATAACCACGCGAGAACTTTTTTCAAAGGTAAATGATACCACTATATATATCAGAGGCTGTAACTACAAAACTAATTTCTGATTCAGTATAAACTAAAGTATCCAAAAGTTGTGATTCATAGAAGGTTTTTAATATTGGATCAGGTGGAGAAAATTCGGTGGTGAAATAGTTGATCCAGTCACTCTCACTTGGAAGCTCTGAAGCGACACCTTTTGACTTATTTCCCCCAATGAATCTCCAAATTTCATTTGGGTTAGTTGCAAAACGCTCACTCCTGCAGTCAATAATCTTAGCTTTGTGATTGGCAAGAAACTTAGCAAAACGACGTTTGGTATATAACCGTATGTCATTAACGGCACCCGATATTGGCCGATCGCAATCATTCCATATTTAGTGCCAAAACTTTGAAGATTTGCAACTTTGCTGTAAAGCCGGATTTAGGGAGCAGCCAGGTATTTCTTAACCCGAGCGAGCTTTACGTAAAGGAACGGGACAACGCTGAGCCCAACGCATTGCATGTTTGATTTCACTAAAGTAAATGTTGATTAGAATTTTTTTCTCCGACTCAATGATGTCTGAGGATTGTTGCAGCACTTGGAGGGGGATTTTAATTTTATTGAGTGTGGCATCAAGCTCTGCTTTATATACAACAAAATTTATGTTCTTACAGTCACATTCTAATTCCCGCTTCTGTTTATTTTCATCTTTTTTAAGGCGAACACTATCAATGACAAATGAGCTGGAGATTGGTAATTGATCCGATACTGATATGCTGAAGTCAACATGGCTTGAGCCATTCGCAGTCAAGCCGTTCGAGCAGAGCATGAAATCAAGTGAACTTATCGCTCCGGAGTTATGGATATACGTATACGAATGGTCATTTGGGACAAAATAAAGATTGAACAGAGCACAGAGAAGTATGCTTTCTGAGACCTACTGAGATTTCTTAGTAGGGGCCTCTCCCAGGCCACTCAACGCGTCCCCAGGTGGCGGATAGGGGAATGCCTTACGGATTTGTAGGGTACCTCCATTGAGGAGGAGGCGCGGACAAAGGGAGGACCCACTCCCTGGGGGTCCTTAATTGAAACTGGGGCACCCTCACCCAGGACTGTAAATACCGGCGGAGGAGGAAGAAGGCCCATCGGATGTACACTCAGCAGGGTCTATAGGCATTTGGAACGTCCCGTCAGTTACAAACCTTCTCCCAGCAATGGGTTAAATAGCATGGTGAAGCAGAACACCATCGTGGGAGAACCCTCTATAGGACGACAACTGCGGAAGGGTGGAGGATCCAGATTTACGGATAATGGCCACTGAAAGGTGGTGGAGAGGAGTAGCTTGCCACCGAAACCCATTTAGCCAAGAAACCACCTCTCTTGAGTATCATGAAAAAAGGCTCAGTATTATGCAAATATCTGCTACCGTGTCCGGGGTAACCGAAGAACAATCAATTTTAAATGATGATAAGGTGATTTTACTTGCTACCGCGTCCTGGGCAGCCGACAACCCTAGGCCTAGGACGACCCCCACCCGTGGAAAAAATCCACACGGTTATTTTGTTCCGACAAAAACCACCTTTCACTTTGGCAAGCTAAACATCTGAACACCTGCCAGACTGGGAAAACTAGATCTTGCCATTAGAGAACTGCAGAAGTACAATTAGGATGTTATCGGCCTCTCTGAGACGCACCTCCCCCGAGCAAGAGAAGAAAACCTCTCTTGAGCCTTCCTCTTCTTGTCCGGCCGCAAGGGTGGAGTTCATCGACAAGGTGTAGGACTCTTCGTATCACCAACTGCCAAAAAATCTCTAATTTCTTTCACCCCAGTCTCAGAAAGAATAACCGTCTTACGACTGAAGGGAGCTGCCAAGAATATCTCTGTCATCCAAGTCTATGCCCCAGACTTTGTCAGAAGTGAGGAACAATGTGAAAAATTCTATTTCACACTACAAAGCATCATCGACCAAATCCATAAGAAAGACGTACTGATCGTCATGGGGGATTTTAACGCTATAGTAGGCACGGATAATACCGGTCGGTCCGATATAATGGGGCCTTTTGGTCACGGTAAACTCAATGCAAGAAGTGAACGATTACTGGACTTCTGCCAAGAAAACGAGCTATTCGTAACGAATACAATGTTCAAACACCGCCATCGACGTAAAGTGACCTGGAGATCCCTAGACGGAAAAATCGAAAACATGATTGATTATATGCTAATATCGAAGCACTGGAAGTCTTCTGTACTAAACACAGTAGCATTACCTGGAGAAGTCTTCGACTCTGACCAAACTCTCCTCATGTCAGGGTTCAAACCAAGAATGAGAAAACTGCAAAAAGCAACAAAAATCACAAGATTCAGGGTGGATCTACTGCAGGATCCCGAAAAAAGGCAAACCTACACTTCCACTCTACCTGAAAAATTTCGAAAGATCCTAGCAAATAATTCTCCCTTGACCACCTCTAATGAGATAGACGCCCTGACAGAGCAGGCCACATCAGCAATCATCGAGACAGTGAACGACGTCCTCGGACGAAAAACTCCCAATGAAAAACCATGGATCACAGATGAGATCACCATAGGCAGGAGACAGGTTGAAACAGTTGACCACTTCCTGTACCTTGGTAGCCTACTCTCCTCAGATAATGGCCATAGCTCTGACATGAAACGTCGACTTGCACTTGCTAGCTCTAGCTTCCAAAGACTAGCAAAGCTCTGAAAAAGCAACCACCTAGCCAACAAACTCAAAATGCGCCTATTCAACAGTTTAGTAATCCCCATAGTTATTTATGGATGCAAAACATGGACTCTGAAAACCAAAGACGAAAGAAAACTTCTAGCTTTCGAGATGAGATGCCTCCGTCGCATTACTAGATCAAATATACTGACCGAATCACGAATGAGGAAGTACGCCAAAGGCTCCAGTCCACTGAAACCATTCTAAGTAAAATCAAGGAGCAACAACTGAGCTGGTTTGGCCACGTAGAGCGAATGGAGCCAAGCCGCCTCCCGAAAATTGCCCTTGAAGAATCTCTCCATGTTCTTCGTCCACGAGGCGGACCACAAAACGATGGATGGAGAACTTCCACTTCGACAATGTCAAGATAGCCCAGATGTCACGTATCGCCCCAGATAGAGCAACGTACCAAGCTCTAACGCATGAACTAGCAAGAAAAGTGGCCCCAAAACGTCCCACGAGGATGGCCGGGACCTAAGTAAGTAAGTAAGTAAGTACACAGAAGTATTTGTGATATTGAGTGATCTGGTACTGAGAGGTCCCAGTTCACCTCCCCGGTGAGGATAATACAATGAGATGCATAAGCACACTGCTGCAAAGATTTAGCAAGCTTTATTGTTGCACGGGAGAAATTTTCTTCGGAAGCCAAGTTCTTGTAATCAGTTGGTAAGTAGCAGCAATTTACTATCAGATTTACAACTTTTATGCCAAGAAAACACTCGGTCTCGACAAATACTGATGCCGAAAGGTGAGAACTGATTAGCATCGCCAGTCCGCCGGAAAGTCTTTCTCTGCGCGAATTCTTAGCTGGCACCCCGTAAAGGCTAGTTTT
The DNA here is from genome assembly GCF_049724085.1 of Artemia sp. Qi Xiang Cuo. Taxonomy (NCBI): domain Eukaryota; kingdom Metazoa; phylum Arthropoda; class Branchiopoda; order Anostraca; family Artemiidae; genus Artemia; species Artemia sp. Qi Xiang Cuo. Next base: position 38,209,011 of record NC_142801.1, read on the forward strand.
GTCATTTAATTTTAACAGGGAAAGCGAGTCAGCTGAAAGGAAATGTTCTTGTAGACACAAAACGTCGTTGCAATACATCAAGCTTTTAATCAGTGGAAGTTTATTGACTACACAGCCGTTCAGACTCCACGAGGACACTTCTAGTTTAGAATTAATCATGGCTTCACCATGATCTTTCTGGCTACGGAGCACTTAACACTGAAGCACGGATGGTCTGTCTGCTTACAGATAGCACACTTCAGCGCAGCATTGCAGGGTCTATTTTTATTGTTAGCATGATTGCCAATGCAACGAGAACAGCGAGTAGCGTTTTTACAGTCCTTAGCAGCGTGACCGTACTCTTGGCACTGAAAACACCTCTATGGCAAATGCCAATACGCGTCTATTCGGAAGCGCTCATAGCCCAGAGTTATAGGGCTGTTCATTGCTACTTGTAAATTGTCCTTACTTTCAAAGATATCAGTTTTAAAACTTTGATGAGCAATTGTTTTTTTTAAAGTTTGATTTTAAAATAAGGAATTGTTAAAAACTAGAAAAATCAAAAACGAACAAAAATTAATTAAAAAAAACTTTCCGAAAAATAATTTGTATGCCAAGGAAACAATCGTTCTCGACCAATACTGATGCCGAAAGGTGAGAACTGATTAGCATCGCCAGTTCGCCGGAAGGTCTTCCTCTGCCCGAATTTTTAGCTGGCACCCCGTAAAGCCGAGTTTTGTCGTGCACTTTTAACAGGGAAAGCGAGTCGGCTGAAAGGAAATGTTCTTATAGGCACAAAACGTCGTTGCATGACATCAAGCTTTCAATGTTTATTGACTACACCACCATTCAGATTCCATGAAGACACTTTTAGCTTAGAGTTGATCCTGGTTTCATCATGAGCTTTCTGGTTACGGCGCACTTAACACTGTAGCACGGATGGTTTGTCTGCTTACAGAAAGCACACTTCACTGCACACTTCACTGCAGTATTGCAGGGTTTATCTTTATTGTTCGCATGATTGGCACTGCAACGGGAACAGCGAGTAGCGTTTTTACAGTCCTTAGCAGCGTAACCGTACTCTTGGCACTGAAAACACCTCATTGGCAAATACCAATACGCGTCTATTCGGAAGCGCTCATAGCCCAGAGTTATAGGGCTGTTCATTGCTACTTGTAAATTGTCCTTACTTTGATATCAGTTTTAATGCTTTGATTAATATTTTTTTTTTTTTAAGTTTGATTTTAAAATAAGGCATTTTTAAAAACTGGAAACTTTTTGCAATCAAAAACGAAAAAAAATTAATTAGAAAACTTTCCGAAAAATAAGTTTTTAAAATAATGTAAAGGCATTTTTATAATTATTTTAAGATTATAAAAACACCTTTTAAAATTCAAATTAAAAACGACCAGAAATTACTATTAAAGAATAAATGAAACCCAAACCGGACAGAAATCAAATAAGCAATCATAACAGAAAAACATACATCAAGTAATTATTTAAAGTAATAAATAGATCTTAAAGCGAGTAATTCTTTGACTGAATATGAAAATCAAGCTTAAAAATAAAAAAAAAAATATTTTACTATTGAAGTATAAATGAAACTCAAGACAAACAGATATTAAATAAACAATCAATGCAAACTAACATACAATAGATATTAATATAAATGAATAAATAAATCTTAAAACGAGTGAAACTTAAAAATTAAATATACAAATCAAGCTTAAAACGAACAAAAATCACTACAACCAAGCGTTTGTAGTTTTTAATTCACCCGCGTTGTCTTACTTTCAAAGACAAGCTTGTATGAGCGACTTTGTCAAATTCTCTCGGCTTTCATGCAATTCCTAATTATTGAACATAGATCGTTCAGCGTTACCTCATCGGGCACATTTCTTATAATACCAATGCGCCGGGATCTTCAGCCGAGCATTAGTGTCTGTAGTACGGGTAAGTGCTTCAGCAAGAGACTTTGCAACATCTTTGTCATCAAGTATCACGCGCCACTCTTTGCCCAGAGGCCTCAGGTTCCTATATGGGTGCAGCAATCATCAGCATGGCCTAAAGATACTCCTTGCGACTATCGGGCTTTTTGATTCCTTTCGGAGGTTGTTTGAGCATAACAGAGTAAAAAAGTTTTGCTGTATTTGAGTTTCTTGTATTTGCACTCACAGTCGCACTAGCGTTATTTCGTGCCGATCTGAAGAAGCTTAGGTGGTCAATAAGATTTCCACAGTAGAATGAAGCTCACTGACCTGGCGAGTTAGTGTGGCTGTAACCTACCCTGAGAGTATGGGTATCTCATCAGGCTCATAGATTACAAACTTTGGGAGGACTACTCTCTTCTCGTCACAAGTCCGGATGGCTCTTATAAAATCAGCAACCATCTCCTTGGGCTTAACATGATCTTGAAAATTCGTTTGAAAAAATTCAAACGAATTTACTGAAAAAAATGTGGATTGTCAGGTATTTATGGGAAAAAGAAGATAATAGTTTGAATCTTTCCGGTTTTCCTTTAAGAATCCATAGTTTAGCCTGCTATTAATATGCTGGAGAAACTTTTTCAGAAATGTTTAACAACAAGAACTCTTTTTAAAATTATGACACCAATAGTTGTTTTTAATTTTTGATTACTTCAGCTAATTTTATGAATGAGATCTTTTAATACGTTGAAAAAAATGGTTATCTCAAATTTTGATATGGTGTTTGGGGAAATTATGGGCGTGGAGGGGGGGCGTTTGCCCTCTGATCACTTTCAACTAATAAAACATGCACTAGTCCTCTCAATTTCCAATCGAATTGACCCTTTTTGAAGCTTCTACGAAAATACTTTCTATAAAAACCTTATATGCCCAAAGCGCATAACTTACGACCCTTGTCCTGAGAGCTATCGTGGGAGGGGGTGTCATGCTCAAATGCCCAGACCTCTGAACTACGTTGAACAACATGAATATATCAAAATATTGATCGGAACGGATTGGGGAAATGATGGGTGTGGGGGGGGTGATTCTCCCTCCTATTACTTTCGACTATTAAAAAGGACAATTGACCTCTTAATTGCCAAAAAATTAGCCCTTTTTGAAGTTTTAACGACAACACTTCTTATATAAATCTTTTTATGCCCCCAGGGCATAACTTACAACCTGAGCACTGAGGGTTGTGGTGGGCCGTCATACTCAAAGACATAATTTTCGGACCCTTCAACTACTTTCATCAAAATGGCTATATCAAAATGTTGATCGGAAGTGTTTAGAGAAATGATAGCCGTAAGGGGGGAAGCTATTTGTTCTCCGATTCCAGTTCTAATTTCTAGAACTTTCAACTACATTGAACAAAATGGCTATCTGAAAATTTTTACTGGGTGTGTTTGGCGAAATGCTGGGCGTGATAGGGGGGTTAGTTACCCTCCAATCCCTTTCGGCTATAAAAAAGAGCACTAGCCCTCTCAATTTCCAATTGAATAAGCCCCCTTTGAAGTCTCTACGACAACACTAACTTTAAGAACCTTATATGCCCCCAGGGCATAACTTACAACCTTTTCCCTGGGGGTTCTGGGGGGTTTGTAATCCTCAAATACATAATTTCCAGAACTTTCAACTACGTTGAACAAAATGGCTATCTCTCAACTTTGATTGAATGTGTTTGGGGAAATGGTGGGCGTAAAAGGGGGGTCAGTTGCTCTCCATTCACTTTCGACTATTAAAAAGGGCACCAACCCTTTCAATTTCCAATCAAATGAGCCCTTTTTGAAGTTTCTACGACAAAACTTTCTATAAAAACCTTATATGCTCCCAGGTCACAACTTACAACCCTTGCCCTGAGGGCTCTGAGGGGGTTATCATCCTCAAAGACCTAATTTCCAGAACTTTCAACTACGTTGAACAAAATGGATATCTAAAAATTTTGATTAGATGCGTTTCGGAAATGGTGGGCGTGAGAGGGGGGTTAGATGCCCTTCAATCCCATTCGACTATTAAAAAGGGCACTAGCCTTTACGATTTCCAATCAAATGAGCCCCTTTTCTGGTTTCTATTACAAAGCTTTCAATAAAAACCTTATATGCCCCCCCCCAGGTATAACTTATAAACCTTGCACTGAAGACTGTAGGGGGAGTATCTTTCTCAATGATATAATTTCTAGAACTTCCAACTGCGTTGAACAACATGGCTATCTCAAAATTTTGATGGGATGTGTTTGGGGAAAAGATTGGCGTGAGAGGGGGTTAATTGCCCTCAAATCACTTTCGACTCTTCGAAATGGCACTAGCCCTTTCAATTTCCAACCGAATGAGCCCTTTTAAAAGTTTCTATGACAAAGCTTTCAATAAAAGCCATATATGCCCCCCAGGGCACAACTTATAACCCTTGCCCTAAAGACTGAGGGGGATGTGTCCTGCTCAAAGATATAATTTCCAGAGCTTTCAACTGCGATGAACAAAATGGCTATCCCAAAATTTTGAATGAATGTGTTTGGGGAAACGGGGGGCGTGAAAGGGGTGTTAGTTGCCTTCCAACACTTTCGACAATTAAAAGGGCACTGGCCATTTCAATTTCCAATCAAATGAGCCTTTTTTGAACTTTCTACGACAACACTTTCTATAAGAATTTTAATCGCCTCCACGGCGTAACTTACAACCTTTGTCCTGTAGACTGTGGGGTTTTTTTCATCCTCATAGACCTAACATAGACCTAACTAGCTCTTGCCCTAAAGACTGTTGGGGGAGTGTCCTGCTCAAAGATATAATTTCAAGAGCTTTCAACTGCGTTGAACAAAATGGCTATCACAAAATTTTGATTGTATGTGTTTGGGGAAAAGGTGGGCGTGGAAGGAGTGTTAGTTACCCTCCAATCACCTTCGACTGTTGAAAAGAGCACTAGCCCTTTGAATTTCCAATCGAATTAGTCTTTTTGAAGTTTCTACGACAAAGCTTTCTATAAAACCTTATATGCCTCTAGGGTATAACATAAAACCCTTGCCCTGAGGGCTGTGGGGGAATTTCCTCCCCTTATACATAATTTCTATCTGAAAATCAACTAAGCTGAACAAAATGGCTATCTCGAAATTTTGATGGGATGTGTTTTGGGGACAGGGTGGGCGTTAGAGGGGGGTTATTTTCCCTGCAATCACATTCGACTGTTGAAAAGGGCATTAGCCTTTTGAATTTCCTATCGAATTAGTCTTTTTGGAAGTTTCTACGACAACGCTTTCTATAAAAACCTTATATGCCTCTAGGGTATAACATAAAACCCTTGCCCTGAGGGCTGTGGGGGAATTTCCTCCTCTTAAACATAACTTCTATCTGAAAATTAACTACGCTAAACAAAATGGCCATCTAAAAATTTTGATTCGGTGTGTTTCGGGAAAATGTGCGCCTGAAAGGAGTGTTAGGTGCTCTCCAATCACTTTCTACAATTAAAAAGGGCAGAAGCCACTCCAATTTCCAATCAAATGAGCCCTTTACGAAGTTTCTACGACAACTCCTTCGGTACGAAGTGCCCGGGTCTAAGACCAAGCAAAAAAAAATATAGTGTTCCAACATTATTCTTTACTCAGGCAGTTGCGCTGCCTATGCTTTATGACTTTCCCACACTATAATTTCAATATCGGTAATGTCACCATTCAACGCTTTGTTGTCACGGTTCAAGCAGATGTCACACATATCGCATGTTCGCTTTTTCAAAGATATTTTCATGGACAAAAGTATCTTCCGATGTGCTTCAACAGAGGTGTGTACAAGTGGAAATTTCCTGTAAAGTCTTTGTGCATAGTTTTGATTGTAAGAAAGCTATCGAGATCAAGCCTATTCGGCGCATTGTATCTTCTGTAGTGACAAAAGGTTAGTTGAAAACTGTTTATATGATATTTAATTTTTTCTTTCAAGTTGATGTAGCGGTTCCCACCACTTCGCTCAGTAAGAAAACTTCCTTTTCAGCTGTCTCAATAAAGCCATGCAGTTCGTCCACCACTGAGTTACTCTTTTACCCAAGCACACACAGGAACATTTTTCGGCATACATGTCAGTATTTTCGTGGTCTTTATTTAACCAAACAGAAAATTTTGGCGGTGTCAGAAAAATTGTGGCGCTTCGTGCCCCGGTTTTACCGACTCTTTTCGTTATCAAGGGACTAAAACATTGGGAGGGGGCGTCCCTACTCCCCTATACACTCTGGCCCTAGATACTGCTATTACTGCTACTACCACTAAAACTACTGATTTAGATAATTTCGGAAACTACACTGCCTTTCCATGACGATAAAATAAAAAGTCCAAAATAGGGATAAAATCCTTTTTAATGGACTGTGTTAATAAATTTCACAAAAAATACCAGATATTTTGGTCACATACAAAGCGACCGTCATCAGTAGTAAACTAAACTAAAACAATTTAAAACAAAAGTTTATATACTAAGTCAAATAAAATTACATATTGTTTAAATCTCTATTTCTTTTCAAAGCAAAGGCGGAAGCTAGCCTGAACATATTTGTAATTTTCCAGACCATTTTATTTTGTTCGAGAATGTCTCTTGGATTTCTAGGGATCGGGGTTTAAAGCAAAATTTTCGTGAAACGCTTGAAACAAAGACAATCTTATTCAAGAATATTGCTTCGAATCGGCATACAGGTGAATATTGGCTGAAATTTATCTATGATAATTTATTAAAATCTGACAGAGTAAAGTTCAATTCACCCAATGTAGTTGACCTTTGTCCAAATGTTATATCATTAAACGCTAATGAACCGAATCCAAGAAGGTCAAAGAGGCTAGCTTCCGCCTTTGCTTTGATAAGAATTAGAGATTTAACAGTATGTAGTTTTATTTGATTTCGTATATAAACTTTTGTTTTAAATCGTTTTAGTTTAGTTTACTACTGATGACGGTCACTGTACATGTGACCGAAATATCTGGTATTTTTTGTGAAATTTATTATACACTGTCTATTAAAAAGGATTTTATCCCTATTTTGGATTTTTATTTTAAAACTACTGATTCTGTAGCGAGTACTACCAAGGCTGAGGATATTTAAATGTACATATGAGGAAATGCCGAGAGGTAAGTTGAACTAAATCAAAACATACTATGTGCATACATACTTCTGAAACAGGCGTATCAGCAATATGTTTGGAACGGCTTACCGTATCAAAATGAAAATTCTGGGGAATCTTAACGAGGATGTTAAACTAACCAAAAGGCAACACGCACCTGCTACTGCTGCTATAAATGCTGAACTACTACAGTGTTCTACTACTACCAATACTACGATGATAGTAGTACTATTAAGGATACTCGTATGCACATGAAAGTTTGACTGAATATTGAGGAAGAATTCAATCTAAATCAATCTCACCAATGGCATGCAGATTGTCTAAATGTCGTATCTCAAGAATGTATTTATCCTCGAATGCTCAAAGGGGAAGATAATTTTCCAAACATATCCAATCAAATTTTTGAGATGGCCGTTTTGTTCAACGTAGTTGAACGGTCAAGAAACTACGTCTCTAGAGATATTAGATATCAACCCCGTCCTATCAAACGAACAGAAATTAATTTTAAATACTTCATCTACAAAATGAGTTTTTCAAAGAAAGGGAGAGCTCCATTAAACCAAAAATGAGCAGAAATAAAGTCAAAAAATTTTCCAAAGCCTAAAACTGACACAAAACACCATCAATAAATAAGAAAATCACAAATCAAACAGAAATTACAATTAATAACCGTGTCAAATTCAAAATAAGCAGAAATTAAAATGAGTAAGACTGAAGACCCCCATGCCTTCTCAAGAAAAATATGAATGCGGATGAGCAGTTTAATTTACATATTCTAATATTCTTCCTTAGAGTCTTAATAATTTTGATTTTTTAAATTAAAAAAGTGAAAACATTTAAAAAGTTTTTTTTACTTTAAAGTGCAAATTACTTTTAAAAGCAATGGGGTTTACGTTTAAAAGGCAAAAGGTCTTGAAAATGCATGGGGGTTCTCAACCCCTCATGTGCACCTGCTCATTTTTGTTTTTATTGAGCTCTCTACTTTTCTTTGAGAAACTTATTATGTGGAAATTTTATTTTAAGTAGTTACAAAAAAGGAGAGACACCACGCAATGATTACTCGAAGAACAAGTAAGACACTTAACTTAGATTTGTAATGGTTTCCCGTCTGGTAACTCGTCTAAAAGAAAGTTTCATTCATTTACTTGCCAGGAAACCTGACAAACGGAATGCATAGAAAGAACAAAAAATCTCACCGCAAACTTTTTTTTAGGACCAGAAAAATTATGTTTGCTCCATCCCACCCATCACATAATTTGAAGTCTCCTCAGCCCCCCCCCCCCACGACAAATAAAATCATTTAAAAATATATCGCAAAAAATAGTAAGTTTTAACTTTTAATAAAAACTATGTAATGTATGATCCCTCTATAATAAAATATACTAGCTTTTTTTTATGTTCCATGTATGAATAGTTTAACATCTGCTGGTTGTTTGAAAAACAAAAAATTAGTCAATTACCAATAGTTACAAACAATTACCTATGATCTCACGAACACTTAAGATAGTTTGCCCTAATATTAGCAACAAACTGCCCTTCCAGTCAGTAACCAAATCTCCAAACCCTAATCTTTATCTCACTTCCAACATTAGTTCACACCGACAAGGGTGGCCAGAAGGTATCCTTGTGTTTTTGAACCCTCCAATCCAGTTAAAAAAAAAATCTATTACATTGCTCTATTACATTACCTCTTTGTATCTACTATGTTAAAAATTGCTTATCCAGATTTGTACTTGTTCAGAGCCTCACCCCGAGGGAAGAATTCGGGTTGAAAATTATTTCAACACTAAAAAAAAAAGAAAGAGAAATCAGATTACGCGAATTTAATCTCAATTTATTAAACTACTTTAACAACGAGAAACAAATAAAAACACACTTAAAGTAGACTATAAGAAAAAAAGAAATTAAAATACATTCATATTATAAAAGTTATAGGATGCATGAAGCACTGAAACTTTCAAATACTTCAAATTTTTTTCAATAGCTTCATCAATATTAAAAAATGATAACAACATCAGCAAGGTGTTTTTTCAACACTTCTTGAACCCAACCCATTATACCACATATAAGATAAGAAGAAAAATAATACAGAACACAAGACAAAAGAAAGAATTCTTACATACAATCCGAAAAAACAGAAACAATAATAAGAAAAATAAAAATGAGTCTAATAAAAATATTTTCAGAGAATTCTTGACCACAAAAGCTGATCAAAACTTTTAAAGGGTTAGGTCTATATAAAATTCTTAAACAAATAGAAAAGGATTCAAGTCTATTTACTGTTTTTAAATTTCTAAGATAGGATTTTTTTTAAGAAAAAATAAATTTCTAAGTTAGATGAAATGAGGTATCAGGAATAACATTGTTTATTTATTTTTTTTTTTTCGCTAATCAGTGTTTTCAAATCTTATCTCTTTTTGAAAGAAAACAATATTAAGGTAGACCTGAGGATTCTGATATTACTTCTTCGGCTTTTTTTTGTAAACTTTTTTATTCTATGTTTTTTTTGTATATACTATTTTTTTCGAAGGAGCCATAGCTTTGTTTTACTATTTTGAGGGATCAGAAGGTTTGTGAAGATGCAACATTAAGTTTCAAACACTGTGGTATTTAGTAATGTTTCATTTGAGTAGGGTCTTTTATATCAGGCAAACCAGATGTTGAGCAATATATATATAATATAATATAATATATATTGAAAACCCGTCGTATACAATAAATGTACAATGACAGAGTATACAAAAATACGAAAAGAGGAAACAAAACTATAATAATAACAATAAAAGCAACAACTTCTTAAATAGTATACAAAATAGTACGAAAAGTGGAAACTGAAAGATAGCATACTCAAAGATTACAACAGAAACAACAACTTCTACGAAAATAGCAACAAAGACAACAACTTTTGAAAGGAGAAAAAAAGAAAAAAAAAAAGAAAAAAAAAGGGGGAAACAAAAGGGAAAATTAAACAAGCAAACTTGCCCACTCGTGCTTTAGAATTGCTGGTTTTGTTTTTTGCCGGCTAATAAGTGTCTCAACAGCTAGATTTGGGTCCGCTAGGTTATAGCGCCGAATCAGAAAACTATTTTTTATCCAAGGTTGCAATTTTAGTAGGTACTTTGCAAAACGGAAAAATACAGAGCGGATTTTAGACTTTTCACGGTTTGCCAATAAATTCCAGAAATGGGTCACATATAATATATGTGGCAGAGAGGTAGCGTTGTAAATACTTGCCAGTACTGGACGGTTAAATCTCAGAGTGGATTTAACAATCAAAGCATAGAATCCATTTAAACCTCTGAATGGCAGCATTATTAATGCTGACCTATGTTAATACCCTGCTTGTTTCAGAAAGAAGAGAAATATATGGGTCCCTCCAATCTTCAGTCAGAAAGAAAAAGAGGAGAAAGGCATGAATAGTAAGGCTAACATTGCTACAGACCAAATGATATTGCTTTCTGAATTTTTTTAGTGGAAAGATTACATTAACTGTTCATTAAAAGAGAATAAGCATATGAAAATAAGATGACATGCTGTTAGAGAAGGGCTACTCAAATACCAATATATCATTCAATTATAAACACCACAACGAAATTAATGAGTGCAAGGAGATTGCTTTCTTTTGCCCTGTTGTGTATCCATCCAAATTCACAATAACAATATCATATCCAAACTTGTTTCTCACAGCCCTTAGGTAGTTTTGCACTATGTTAACTATAAGGCACCGTACAATAATTAAAATACATAAGATAATTCCAATTTTAGGGCGGTCTGTAAAATTACGGTAAAAAACACAATTATACTGTGACCAATTTTGCAATTTACAACACTAGAACAAACCAATATTTCTCATTTCTTTACTTCTGAATTGGTTTTCCAAGGATATATAAACACTCAAAATGACCTCAAAGTCTCCTAATGAGCAGATATCCCCCCTTATCCCTGGAGTAGAAATCCTTGTGACAATCATAGTTTTAAGGATTTACGTCTCTGAGGACAGACCAAAAACTACCTACAGCCTGGTTCACAATGTTGCATTCCCAATGAAAGACAAAGAAACTTTCAAAAAAGATGAGAAAACATTATAGAAGAATAAAATAGATTTTACTTGGGTGTTTACTCAAACATGGAGACACAGAGTGACTTATTTGGGGGGGAAGTCATAGCCAAAAGGAACGAATAAATCAAAACAAAAAGCAAAAGAAAATCACTGAAAAATCAATTAATGAACTGAAAAAAAATATATAAATTATAAGCAAAAAACAATAGAGCGGTTTACAATAGGGTACAGCAAGACCAAAGAAGTTGTTATTGTACACTATGAAAGAGTAGGCTTTTTCTGAGAATGGGTTGTTTTATGATTATTAAGATTTGATTTAGAAGAATATTCTCTCTTGTATATATCACACTTAAACGGTTTCTCGCCAGTATGTACTCTTTGGTGCTTAATCAAACTGCTTGAATGAGAAAAGGTTTTCTCGCATATATTACACTTAAACGGTTTCTCACCAGTATGTATTTTTTGGTGGGTAATCAAATTGCTTGACCGAGAAAAAGGTTTCTCACAGACCTTACATTCAAACAGTTTCTCCCCAGTGTGCAAGGTTTTTGCTTCAGAATCCAATTCAAATGAATCAATAGCCTTCTCTGTCAGCTTCTTTATCTTCACTATTGGTATTGGGCCTAAGAGTTTTGGGATCCATACCATCAGAACTGCACACAGTAGAATGAAATATCTCTATAGTAAAAAATTATTTTATTAAAATTAAATAAGGTGAAAATGATTCAATAATTACGTATCATAGTAATTACCCATGAAAGACGAACATTCTATAACTGTTACCTTTTTGGGATCTACACTGCCTACCACTTTCGAATGAAACAAGTATGAAACAACGAAACTTGAAAATACTTTCACTTCATAGAAGAATTAGAATTTTAATAATAATATATTTTTTTTTATCAGCTTTAAAACTTGAAAGTCATACGGGATTAAAAAAATAGATAGGTTTTAACAAATAACTTCCTTTTCTTCCCCTCTCCCCTAGTGGAACTTATATTAAACTTGTATAATAATTTTGCTTTGAAAACTAATTTAACCGCAACGGTCTATAAACTAGGAAGGCCATTGTACCAATAAAATTCAGACTTGCATAATATATCGCATCCAGGGTTTACGCACGAATTAGTGACGTTAATCTTTTTTGAAGATTATTCTATTAAATTTCGTGATTAGTTTCAACAATATTGAAAAAGATAAAATTAACTAATAAAAAATTATTTATTTAACTTTAACAACTAATAGCAGATTCATGCTACAGAAGAACTTCTATAAAAATCGTTCAATAGCTGTTAAATAATAATCGGCTGTTAAATAATAGACGGGAAGGAAGACCATAAAAGGGATACAGAGGGCTGCTTTGACCCTGTCAGGTTACTTACAAGACTGGGGACATTGCAGTCAACACTATTCCCACATGAGTTGTGGCACCATTCAAGAAAATTATAGGATAATAGGATATTATATCCTAGTGAACGACAAAGCACTCGCACCAGATTCTGATTAGTGGATAATTGCTATGGGCTGTGTCTTTTGGTGGGCCAAAACCTCTTTTTCGGGCTGAAAACCTCTTCCCACTTAATTATCTACTATGGGTGGTATTCACAGCTAACCTTATTCATTACATAATTGTAAACGAAAGACATCCTTATACGGTACACCAGACAGATACTGTTTTCATGACAATTAAAAAAAACTTTCCGAAAAACAAGTTTTTCAAAGAAAAGTAAAGGCCATTTTAAAATTGAGCTCAGCATACACAAGTATCTGTTAAAATTGAAACTCAAAATGACAATGAATTCGTATGGAAGAATAAATTAAACCCAAGACGAAAAGAAATTAAATAAACCATCATAGCAAAAACATACAACAAGTAATAATATAAGTAAATGAATAGATCTTAAAGCGAGTAATGCTTAGATTGAATATGAAAATCAAGCTTAAAACGAAAAAAAATATTTTCCTATTGAAGTATAAATGAAAATTAAGACGAACAGAAACTAAATAAACAATCAATGCAAACAAAGATACAATAGATATTTATGTAAATTAATAAATAAATCTTAAAACGAGTGACACTTAAATTGAATATGCAAATCAAGCTTAAAACGAACCAAGATCACTAAAAACTAGAGTTTGGGTATGACCTCCTTCTCTCACTGTGAAAGTCTAAAACCTACTGCGTCATTGGCGCTTTACTGAAAACCAATTTTATGACACATATTTCTTTTTTACTTGATATTGAAAATAAACAGTAAAGTTATAGTAACATTTTGAACTGATGAGCTTTCAGCAATTAATATCATTAGACATCAAATATTCAGTTTAATTTATTAGCTCTTTTTAAAGTCTTTAAAGACGAATATAGTTCACTACAAATAAGTGTTTGAATACTGCCTCCTTTCGTAATTGTAAATAAAAACCAAAAGCCTACTGCGTCATTGGCGCTTAACTTAAAAACGAATTATATTAAAAATATTTTCTTTTCCAGTTCTTACAGCATTGAAAATAAAAATACAATTACAGTGAAATAAATTCTTGAACTGATGGATCTTTCCACAATTAATATCATTATACGTCAAATATTCAATTTGATGTTGTTTATACTTTCCAAGACTGTACAAGACGCATATATTTTTCAGTAAAGTGCCAATGACGCAGCAGGTTTTAGACTTTTACAGTGAGAGAAGGAGGTCATGCCCAAACTCTTGTTTGTAGTGATTTTTGTTCGTTTCAAGCTTGATTTAAATATTCAATTTAAGTTTCACTCGTTTTATTTTATTTTTTTTATATAATTTAAAATTCAAGATTTATTTATTAATTTACATTAGTATCTATTGTATGTCTGTGTGAGTAGTAAGCTATCTAGCACTTTCACCAGTGATTGCGTAATATGCCTTACCACGGGCCAGGCATCTATATATTTGAACCCTACGCCTAAGACATAGATATGTGTGTAGATTTTAAACGAATTGGGGTTACCAGGGTCATTTGCAAAGAGGTATCATTTCTATAGAAGCTATAGTAATTTGAAAAATCATATGGAATTTGCTTGAAGGTACGCGCCCATACCAAACAGGTTTTTCTGGTAGGTAAACAGGTCATTACACTCGGTCATTACACTCTTTGTCAAGATGATTTACTCAATTTCATAGTTCAGTGTCTTTTTTTTAGTGGTAAACCAGCAAACAGATGTCCCTTTTTACTCGCCAATTATTTTTGTATATATTCAGATTTCATATTTGATTCTCCATCAGTTTTGAATAGTTTATATTCGAGATAGCATTACAGTCATTTTTTGTAAAAAGCATTTACATAGAAAAAATGCATAATTCTAAGCAATTTCTGGTGAGTAAAAATATTCTCATTATTATATTAAAAAGAATCAATCGGTAATTTGGGGCTAGAATAAAATGTTGATTTTTTTTTTTAATGTATTAATTGTTACAAAAGCTTCCTTTTTTTGAGTTTCGGTTTTTTCCTTAATTATAGCTCGTTATCACGTACTGCTGGAAAATGTATTTCAGTGATATTTTAGATCATAGTAGGCTAATGATGCTTTTCGTCTTTAGAAGAAGAATAAAAAAAAACAATTTAGAATCTATGCTGCTTACGGGGATTGACTGAGCCATGTTAATTAACTTTTCCACTTCCTAAATTTCTATTTATGTCTACATTTGATTGAAATCTGATAGTTTAAAGAGAAAAAAGGCTGTTATACCAAAGAGTTTAATAATTTCCGACTAAATTGACTTTGAGTTTCACAAAATCTTCATAACTGTATGATTAGTAACAATTTTACGCTTGAGTATACAAAGAGGAAGGTCGCTGAAGGAAGTGTCAGAGACCGGATAATCTTGAATAAGAAAAACAAATCTGTTCTTATTCTAAAAAATCTAAATTTGTAACAATGAGTATTTTATTTTGATAATAAAGGAAAATAAAAATATTTTCAGTTTTTCTCAGTAGGTAGCTTGCAAGCTTAAAGAGCTAAATATATATATATCATATATATATATATATAATGCATTCAAAAACCCTCACCCCCCTCCCCATTTTTTAATGTATTAATTGTTACAAAAGCTTCCTTTTTTATCAAGATCAGTGGCTTTTTTTTAGGAATGTTTTCCAAAAACCCAAAATGCATTTTTGCTACATGCTAAATTTTTGTCTTTTTTTTTAAAGGAAGAAGAGAATTGCAATAATCCCCCTTCTGAGCAAAAAGTGAGATATTGAGAACCTTCGTTAATAAAGACCGCAAGGGCGTCTCTTATGAAATTCGCTGGAAAAGTTACGCACGATCTGGTTCATACATCTAACACCCAACTTATAGTGACAGAGCCCTCTGACCTCCACGTTAGCTCCATGGCAACTTGAAGGAAGTTGAAAAGAGAATGGGCTACTTTATACCATGTCTCAGATCAGCCTACTCACCCCGACACCTTAAAGTTTAGTACAATAGTTAGTGTGTAGCAGTAGATTCAGTTGTTTTAATTTGCGAATGAATTTCGTCTATCTCTATTTTCAAAAAATATGAACATGTTTCTCATTTGATTTTATACTTATTAGTTAAAAAAAACTAAAAATTTGTTTCTAGTATAATTCATTTTCTTTCCGTAAACAAATATGCCATAAATATATATAGGTTTTATTATACGCATTTCTATAAAAAAAAAACGTACATTTTAACTTAAACCAAAGATAAATTCTATGTAATTATTTCCTTTTAAACAAAAAAAAAAACGTTTTTGTATTTAACGCTCGGTAAGTCCCCCTTAAATTGATATTATTTCGATAAAAACATTTGCATTGTATCAGATCGTCCCATCGCTTTGAATTGTAAATGAAGTTCCTGTGACAGGAAGAAGGTTTTATTACTCTCAGCGGATGTGGGACACATTAGAATAAAATATTATTATTATTTTTAACATGATAGTGCTATGAGTCTCTCTTTTTAATTATTCAAGAAAAAGCATTTTTGAATGATCTTTTACTAAAGTGTTGTGGAATCCGATATCACCCTCTCTCATTAACTCGAAAGGGTATCGATCCTCCTACATCGAAGGAAGCTCCCGGTTCCCAAGGGTCCTCCCTGGGAGAGGGGAAGGGAAGGAGGGTTCTAAACAAGGACCATCCAACATTTTAATTGCACTTTAATTGTTGATATGGATGGAGAAAAAAGTTCTTCTCTCTTACAAACATTTATTTAGCCCATATCAACTTCAAACAAATCCGTTGACAAAATACACAGGAAAATACTGGTTATTGAGAAGCTAACACCACCAACCGACGACATATGAAGCTTATACTTTTAAAAAATACAAAGTTCAATATTCGAAGCTATCTCCAGCAGGGGCTTAGGATAGTAGTGGTGACAATTTAGATATAAGGAGCAATTACCCCCCTATTTTTGAAAAATACCTTTTTTTGGGATTTATAATATTAAAAAATTAAATATTCGAGTCCAGCCACATCAGGAGCTTAGGTTAGGAGTGGGGAAAAATGAGATATAAGGATCAATTGTCCCCTTTTTTTTAAAAAAAACCTATCTATTGCATTTATACTTTAAAAAAAATAAAAATTTCAAAATTCGACGATAGCTTAAGAATGATCGTAGGAGCTTAGAGTGGCCAAAAGATAAATAAGGATAAAATGAACCCAAAAAATTAAAAAAAACCTTTTTTTTGCATTTATACTTTAAAATAACAAACATTACATGATTCGTTCCTAGTTCGATCAAACGCTGATGATTTGTTTTAGTAATAGTTGTATATTAGGAGCAAGTGCCCCCATATTTTTGAAAAAAATTCCATTTCTTTTGATTTATAAAAAAAAATAATACTTTAGTCGAATATAGCTCAAGAGGGAGCTTATGTGCTTAGTTATGACACTTGAGATATTAGGAGCTCTTGCCCCCCTATTATTGAAAAATTCCTTTTTGTTGAATTTATAATTTTAAAAAATACAAAGTTCAATATTCGAATCTATCTTCAGCAGGAGCTTAGGATAGTAGTGGTGACAATTGAGATATGAGGAGCAATTGCCCCCTATATTTGAAAAAAAATACCTTTTTGTGGCATTTTTACTTTTAAAAAATAAAAAGGTTAATATTCGAACCTAGCTCCAGCAGAAGCTTAGGATAGTAGTGGGGAAAAATGAGATATAAGGAGCAATTGCCCCCCCTATTTTTGAAAAAATACCTTTTTGTGTCATTTATAATTTAAAAAAATTCATTATTCGAGGCTAGCTCCAGCATGAGCTTTTGATAGTAGTTGTGAAACATTAGATACCAGGATAAAGTTCCCACTTTTTTTGAAAAATATTATTTTGTTCGAGTTATACTTTTAAAAAATAAAAAATTCAATATTCGAAGCTAGGTTCAGCAGGGGCTTTAAAAAAAAAAATATAAATAAAAATATATTTTAACATGTTCAGTTGACATTACGAAAGACATAAGGCAATGTAACTTTTTTTCTTCTTCTTTTAATTTTTCAGGTGGTGATGATGGTGTTAGTGGGACAATGACTATGAGAAATTGACAAAGTTTATTAACTATAAAAAATTTACATAAAAAATAAAAATTTTTTTCTCTACAGATTAAAAATATAGAACCACCACCAGCGACACCATTGAGTGATGGGGCAACTATATTTACAGAATCAATTCTGTCACCACCAGCAGAGTTCAGGGATGAACCTATACCGGTCCTAGAGAATATGGAGTGGCATGAGGGATTCCTTAACGATGTTTTTGGGGAAATGGCCAGCCTGGAGGACTTAAGCTTCGATATTGACATGCCTGAGGATTGGGGGGGGACAGATAGTTTCATGTTTGTATATTTAGATGATGTTACAACTACATATGAATCAGGTCCTCATAAAAAAATTCTATCAGAGGACAATACCACCTGGCTCGATCTTTTGGAACAGTTCAAATTAAAATATATGTGGGGGGACCTAATTTCCTATCCCCCCACTGCTAGCGTAGAAATCTTTGGTTGTTCTGCCTGTAAGTCAAAGCCAAAAGCCACCATTCCAACTAATTATAGCTCGAGAAGTAGTAATACAACAGCAACTGTCCACCCTTGTATGGATTTTTTTCTCTCCAACTCTGCCTTGCATCACACATTGGTCTACAGCATCAAATTCGGTGATCATTTCAACTCTCGAGGGTTGGGGGATATAAGACCCGACCTCCTGGACATTACACAGTCCTAGACGGAGAAGAGTCGAGCCAGTCTTGAACAAAACCTGGGGGTTTTGGGCATTGAGCAAAGTTTAAAAGCATTAATAGAACTAAAAATATTTTTTTTTAAATGAAAGTGTGTGGGAGATATTTTAGAAATACTTGCACACAGAGATGTTGGTAATACACCCAGATTTATCAAATTATGGGGAGGTTTTCCTAGATTGAGGCAAGAATATTCAAAGTAAGTGGGACAATTATAACGAGGGGGTAGTGGATCTGTGGTTTTATTTATAGAAAGTTTAAATGTTAATATTTGTAGGTTTAAAAAGGATTTTTTCGTACGAGGGGGAGCGGGGAGAGGGAATTGTATTAAAATGTAATTCAGATTTAGAGGGGCGTAGGGGGATACAACGAATCTGTTTCGATACGAGGCTGCAGTGTTTGAAGTATGCGTTTTTGAATGCGGCATAAAGACAACTTCAAAAAGATGCATCTAAGAAAAAGATGGACGGAATGGCAGTTAATAGTAGGGTGGGTTAAAAGGTCCCCAAAGTAAATTTTATTTGTCTTAATGGTCAATACCCCGGGATACTCAAAGAACTAGATATTTTTGAGTGTGATAATGCATATTTAAATATTGGTGTTACGGTGCTACAGTATGAAACATAATTTGAAGAGGTTAACCGTTATGATGAGAAGGTGAGGTTATTTCCAGTGCGGGCTCCTTTAATTGAATCAGTAAAATATTGGGTGTGGCTTCTATACACCCCACACATAGACTCCGATTCAATTGGTCATTTCAATCTAATTACGGATATTAGTAGGGTTCTAAGTGAGGGTAAAAATGGAGGTGGTGTGTGTTATTACTGTCCAACATGCCTATCAAGATTTCGCTCTGATTTAAAGTTAAAGAATCACATGAAACACTGTAAACGTCATGGATACCAGGTTGTGGAGATAGTAAGCGGAGAGAAAGCTATTTTATGTTTAAAAAATTTTCAAAACACGCTCCTATAGAGCAATAAGATCAATTTGGACTGTAAGGCTAAGCTGAAAGACATTTGCGACCTATCAACTTCAAATCATGTTAAAATACATGAAGCCATCGGGGTCTCTTACGCTCACGCGCAACGAGATTCCAATAAGACCCTGCAAGTGCTGGAGGTCGTGGAGATGTTGAGTGACTGTGAAGACATGAAGCGCTCGGCAGTGGTCAGTATAGTCGAACCAGTGAAAGGTGCAAGTTTGTTCAATCTCTATACAAACTCCACTATGACCCTCTCACCAGATGCTATCGGTTCCATTAAAATATTACCCGGGTTTGGAGTTGCAAGTGAGACTTTTATGAGGGGGTTGGGACTGGGGGGAGGAGAGCCGTGATTAATCCTGATAATTCTCGGTAGGACAGTATAATTGAGGGGAATACCGTTTGAGGGGTAGGACAACAGTCATGCAATTTAAACGTTAGAAAACAGTATTTTGTACCTTTTCTTATGCACAACTTCAATTACAACTTGAATTTTGCTCTTCCGGCGTTGGCCAACATTGCCAAGGAAGGAGTTGAATATGAAGCAGGGATATATGGTTCTTTTTCTTATAATATCATACCCAAATCATCGGAGAAGCTACTGCTGCTAGAATTCATGTTGAAAACTGTTGACAAGGGTAACAAGTGCCTGAATAAAATTCGTTTTTTAGACTCTTTCAGCTTCATCCCCAAATCTTTAGGTCAATTGATTCAGGTGCAGAAAAGTGACAATTTTGATAGAGTCCCCCTCCTTACACTGTGCGGTCCAGATGATGAAATGTCTGAGTTATTAAATAGAAAGTGTCTATATTCATATGAGTATTTCAACACGGGCTCGAGACTCGATGAGGTGTCACTACCGCCAATTGAAGCTTTTTAAAATTCTCTTATTGAGAGTGAGTGCACCACGAGCGACTAAAAATTTGCTAAAAGGGTTTGGGAAAAGGGCGGATCAAAAAATGGGGGGGAGTATTGTAAACTATACTAGAGCAGTGACGTACTCATTTTTCAAAATATAATTTTCTAAAATAAGGATAAAATCTATAATGACTACGGGTTGGAGTTAGGTTATTATTCTTCCACCCCCTAGTTGGTGATGGAACTGATACTTAAAATCAGAAAATAAGAAATAGGTCTGATTGTCGTTGTGGATCAGCATCTTTTTTTAGAGTTATAAATGAGGGGGGGTTATGTTTTTCACGGGGATCGCATCATGGAAACTGATCCGAGTGGACAGCACACCGATGAAAAGTTGGACGCAGTATTTTGGATATGAATTCTTTTTACCCATTTGCAATTTTTCACTACTGTTTGCCGTTTGGTACTTATAAATGGCTTAACAATCCCTTTGCCTCGAATGTCCACGACAGTGCCATTTTTGACGGGACTGGAGAACTAGGATGTTTTTTTGAAATTGATGGTGAAATACCCGTGAATACACAGGACTCTGCAAAGCACTTTATTTTTCCGTGCATAAATAGACTAATGGGTAAGGACTATCTGAGCCCCTAAAATTTATCTTTAGTAGAGGACGGGAGTATGCACTGGGTACCTTCAAAACAAAAACTAATTGCCGATTTCAACCCAAAACAGGATCTCGGTGTTCATAACTTGCTATTAAAATGGATGGTGTTCAATGGTTTCAAGGTCACAAAGCTTCATAGAGCCCTCCAATTTGATCGAAAGCTTTACATAAAAACGTTTGTTGATACCTTTGTCACTAAGCGTTCATAAACGAAAACGAAAGTTGAAAAAGAAATCTATAAACTCATTTTGAACTCAGCTTTCGTTAAAAGATGCAAGAGCACAAAACACAAAAGTTGATTTCACGTTGTAATCAACCCCAAATTATGCTAGAATCGTTGCTGATCCATACGTCACCTCTTTCAGAATCATAGACCCTAATATGGTTCTCCTACGTCACAAAAACAGAATTATTGTATTAAATAAAAATACTGCAGGTGGAAGTGAAATAACCGAAATATCCAAGAAACTAGTGTTGTCATTCTATTCTAATGTATGAACTGTACAGTGGCCAATGTATGGACAAGTTCAAGTGTAGTACGGGGACACTGATTCACTCCCTTTAAAAGACAAAACTGAAAATCTGGTGAATGATTTGGAAAATGGCGAGTACATTAGCTAACGAATGGACTACACTAACTGTCATGAATCTATTTACCCGGAGCTAATGAGAAGCATGACCCAAAATCAATTGTTAATGTTAAAATCTGAAACGGGTCGCAATCTGATATCCAACGGTGTTTGTCCTGGACCAATGGTCTACTTTGTGGAAATGCACAGCAAATACATCGAACAAGTTTGCAAGGGTGTACCCACACCCTTCTTAAAAAATAATTTCAAAAGAAGTGTTTATAGAAAATGTGTGGACTATTGTTTGATCCCACGGGTGAAGGTCATGGCGATTTTCTCTTAAAAATTTAAAAAATACACTTTTAAGAGTTGAGAAAAACGCCTTGTCTGCCATATCGGACAAAGTCTATTTACTTGTGGTTGGTGTTAAGTTTTTACAATCCGTTAATTATTTAATTACCGATAGTTTTTAATTTACATTTTGAATAACACACCTCTTTATAAAAAAATTTAATTAAATTCACTAGAAAATTTATAAAGGGGAGGGGAGGGTTTTTTTGTGGGTAATTAGGTTTTTTTTCTAATTCTTTTTTTTTCTATCACAATAAATTTTCCATGTGTGTGTGTGTGTTTGCACGGCATAACATTTTACTGTTGTTAATTCCAGCCCCGGCCCGGGCCCGCCGAAGCGGGCCCCCGCCGCCCGGCAGGTACCGCCCCCCGCTGCCCCAGCGGCCGCCCCCCGGGGGGGGGGGGGGGACCCCCAAAATAAAAATGTTGTAAATTAATGTATTATTTCACGTGCGCAGTAGTCCAATAAATGTTGTATTTTTTATAAATAAATAAACAGAAAAAAAAGTGTATTTATTTAAGTGTTTTTTTTTTCTAGTGGCTATTTAAATGTTGTATTTTTTTTTATTATAAATAAATTAAAAAAAAAAGTGTATTTTTTTATTAATTTTTAATTTGCCTTTTTCAATGTAGTATTTTTTTTTTTTTTAAATTATTTTAACCTTTTTTTTTAGTTATATAATAAAATAAAATATTATTATTTATTATTATAATTATAGTTATTATTATTATTCTTCAACGGAGTAGTAGTAGTAGTAATAGGGAAATTATTTAGTCATTAGACGGCCATAGTCTACAGTTAGTTGTCCAGGTGAACTGTTGAAGGGAACATGTATCAATTTAAAACACCATTCAGATCGTTTCTGTGTGGATCGTCAATGTAAGGAAAAACTACACTCTTAACTAAAATAATTAAAAATTTTGATAAAATTTTAGCGGTAAATACGAAGAAAATCTTCTAGTGCTGTAGTCTTTGGAAGGAATCATATGATGAAATAAAACCAATTGCTGCCACGATAGGTTTGATGCAGTTACAATTCATACAGGAACTTGATGTTTTCAGCACTATTGATCAAAACTCTTGGTTGATCATTGACGATCTGGCTGAATCTATTGAAAACTAGTCCCCGGAAATGCTATAACTGTTCACTATTTACTCTCATCATGAACAGATTTTAGTTCATATTGTTCTACACAATCTCTTTCATCAGAGCAAGTGTATATAAAAACTTGCATTGAACTGCACCTGCTTTATCATCTACAGAGTTGTTCGTGATTCCCGCTCGCGCTACACTCTCAATGAGAAGCTACACCCCGGAGCCCCCCAATTTCTGCTCTTGGGCTCAAATCAAACAACAAATATAACCAACGACTAAATCCTATTGGATACTATTAAAAATACAACAGACGATCAGCGTGTAGTCACAAATATTTTTAACAATGCAATTACAGTATATATCCCCGTGAATAACAATAAGACTTATTATTTACTATAATGAAATTGAAGAGACTAAATGAAAAGAGACATGTGTTTTCAGTTCTAAGCACTTCAAAACCTTTTCTTAGTACAAAAATACCCAAAAACTGTCTTGACAACAAGTTACTTAATATAATACCTGAACTGTTTTTAAATTTGATAAAGGTTACTGATAAAGTGCCCGAAGTATTTAAGAAACTGACAAAGCAATATCGTTCATGGATGAGTGAAGGGGCCTCTCAATGTAACTTAAATAGTTTCAATATGGAATGTCTTCTGCAGGTGGGCGGTAGCTTTTTCACAATTATACTGCCAATAATAGCTGGAATTTTAAACAGTCTTTTCTAAAAGATAATAGCAGGGCCCTATAAATTGGCTCCACTAGAATTCGCTCTCTAGGCTGTCAAACACTTTCAGAATAATATGGGTAAAGTTCTTGACCATTAAAATATTGAGGATGATAAGAAACTGCTTTTACTTCAAGATGCACTTTGTCAGTTGAAAAAAAACTATCGGTCAAATTCGACTGCTGCTGCTGCTGCTGCTGATTCAAAGAAATAAACCTCTTAAAAGGATTCTGCTGGTGGTCCACAACGGAATCAGGTTTTTAGGTTTTAGTGTTCAATTAAATTTGTAATAAAAAGGCCCAAAAATTAGGTTGAAAACATAACATGAGTGCTGTCATATCTCCTTGAACGTGATCACAGTCAACTGGGTAGCAACAGTGCGAATATCATAATTCAGGACATGAGATATAATACACTATATTTAATACGTGATATTTTTACAACTATCAAACAAATATTATCATTTGATAGTCATCTATACAACTTTCT
Organism: Artemia sp. Qi Xiang Cuo; assembly: GCF_049724085.1. Lineage (NCBI taxonomy): Eukaryota > Metazoa > Arthropoda > Branchiopoda > Anostraca > Artemiidae > Artemia > Artemia sp. Qi Xiang Cuo. Next base: position 38,233,069 of record NC_142801.1, read on the forward strand.
AAATACATTAAACGTCACAAAAAGTCTTATTTGTAATATACAAATTCTAAAAAAATTTAATGAAAATGCATCATCGTCATCATCAACAACATTGACTCCATTAAAAAATGAACTTGAATACGAAGATTTTAAATCAATTTGGGAAAATACTAGCCCACCGCTTATAGCTAGACAGAAGCGAAGACGCATCAGGTCATCATCACCACCATCATCCCCGGTCAGTATACAACCGTGGCGCGGACGTTACACAACGTGTTTACATACAAAATTGTTGAAGTTCTTAAAGCTGTTTATGACCGTATTGGTGAGGTGGAGCGTTTAATGTCCCCCACAGCTCTTTCCAAAGTAACGTATATTCGAACTAAAAATGTGCAATACGATCTTATGAATGAACAAAGTTACAATCTGCAGTAAAATCATAGACTTTGTGCCAATCAATATCAAAACTATAATTCTTTTTACCCATTGTATATAATTCAAGCAAATATCCTGACTCTAGATGCGCATCAAAGACATCACAATACACTCTACAGGTACATCATACTTGCAATCAGTGTTTATTGTCTCTATGTACATGCAAGTCTATTGGGGACAAAGATAGGGTCTGAAGTTTCTCAGGCCATTGAAAGTATTCTCCAACGTGAAACGTATAAAAAAATTCAAACAGATTGGGGTAGTGAATTTGTTAATCCTCATGTTTCACAAGTACTAGAGAAATATAGTACACTGCTGTATCATAGTCACAGTCCTATAAAAGCTGCATTGGCCGAACTATTGATAAGAACTATTCGACTTTTAATTTCAAAGTATTGTAAATTGGAAAAAACACCGGGTTTTATTCGCTATACTGGTAAAATCATGTTAATTTATAATCAATGACCTCATCGATCGTTGTCAAACTCTATACCAATATAACCTCATCATTCGAATCATTATGCAATTCATGAAACCTGTCTTAAACAGTGGTCCAGTGAGTCGTCAGCTGTCAAGAAGAATAAGAATAAATTAAATTTCGTGTATACGTGCCTAATTAATATAACAACTAATTTTTTTTAAAAGTTTACTTTCTTATGGTACACTGAACAGTTTGTATTGTCAAAAATACGATAAAATCCACCCATAACTTATCGTCTGCTTGATACTACGGTTGAGTAGATTTTTGATGGGTTTTGTTCCTATGAATTGCAAACAGTTAAAAATGCTAGTTAAATATATAAAACTGAACATGTATAAAAGACCTATTCTCGTGTGGGTAAGAAACAGTTACTTGTTTAATGGCTAAGATACAACTCTGATTTTGATTCTTGGGTCGGTGTTGAGGATATTGACAATGCCCATTGATTTGTATGTAACATTTATGTCCAACGAGTTCGATCCTCTCTACACTGACTATAATACTACAAGTGATTTTTGGACAAAACTATCACCCGCCGTCAAATTTGACTGTGCGTATTACTTGACTCTGGTAAAATTTATCTTCAAAAAGAAATATGAAATCCTTAGAAGTGGCCTTAAATATGAAATAAAAATACGAATGATTGACTTCGGCGCTGAAGTTGCAATGCCAACTATTGATTCTACTCAGTATCCAAGATCTAAAAGCACCTCTTTGGACTACAATCACATGAATGACATGTGTCGAGTAATCAACAAAAAAATTGCAAGTCTAAAAAAGGGAGGTTTCACCTTCAATTACATGACAGAACAAAGCAAAAATCATGTTACTAACCCGTTTGAGGATTAAATAATTTTCCTAAATGAGAATGTACGTGAGTTTCTTGGTTTTAAGAATTGTAATGTTAACAAAGACAATCTCAATGGGAGTGAGCATGTTTTATATACAGACTATGCATATAGACTCTTCACGAACACTTTTATATTTTTTTACTCGTCATGTTTGGAAACATATCTTTATTGTAATTCAAATGTTGCCCTCCTTTGAGATTCTTGAACAAAAAACAAATCTAGAACACGTTCACCACTACAATATAAAGCAGTTTCTTTATAGTCCCTTAAAAACCTCATATCTGTAGCTCTTTATTTTAAAACAAATAACTTATTTAGGTTATCAAAAAGAAATTAAGCAAGTAATGACTGTTTTTAATTGCATTTTTTTCCAAATTTTAAACGAAAACGACGGTCAAATAACCTAAAAAATGAACAATAGAAGAACATGATTTGTTTGTCCCAAAATTGACTGTTATTTTGGTGATTTGAGTCCACGTCAAGTAGTCCATGGCTTGGACTGCTACAAGGGGCGTACTACACTGTCTGGCTCTGGTCTTGGTAGCTAGTTTGCTAGGCTATTTCGTTCTGTACTACCCCTTGCCAGAAAATATCTTGTACCCGCTTAGTCAAATTTTGCTGCCTACACACGACAGGACTAGGGGTTGGGAAAGAATTTCAGAATGTTAATGACAATATTAGATCTTCAGCAAAAGCCGTTTGCGAACAATTAAATTCCCGACATCCTTGAGAGGAACTGAAAAGGATACGGTTGAATCAGTCAATCATCAGTCTCCACCCATTTATGAATCAAATGACATCAACAAGGACTTTGATAAATAAAAGCCCGAAGGCCTATCAGCAACAGAAGAAGAAGCAGAAAAAGATTGTTAGATCAAAGAAGGAGATCTTCTCTTAAGATGATCTATCTACCTCACAAGGAATCATATCCATCAATCACGTCCTCATTGAATCTATTCAATGCTGAAAAAGTTGATTTCAACTTCAAGTATTTTTCCAATGAACACATTCACCCTCAACACCCTCCCTGGAAAAATAAACACTTTCAAATATTCTCAAAGGAAGAATCTGTCATTGATTTGTCATCAACATTTATTTATTTAAATGATGTTTTGAAGAAAAATTCAGATAAGACACCTCCGAATGCCGGTGATGGTCTCTCTCCTATGAAAACTGTAGTATACACAACCCATTAAAGCAACTTAATGTATTTATTAATTGGACATTATTGAGCTATAGCAATAATTTATCCAACGATTTAAGCTAAAGAACATTTATGAAGATGACACCGAAGGCGCACAATGAGTTGAGCGTAAAATCGTCGGGCTATGAATCTCGAACAGGCTGAGATACTGACAATGATTTTACCACATCAGGGACCTAGGAGTATCACCTAGTTGAAAAATTAAATCATGAGATACTAAACATATCCCAATGGCTACCCCCCCAAAGTCAATATAGACATAAAGTTGTAGATGGCTCCATCTAACTTCCTTTTGAGAAAAACACTTCCTACAGTGCCTGATTCAAACGTCATTATCGCATCGGAAAGTCCCCGCGTCCGAAAACAACTATTTATGGGCTCTGCTGCATTAGCAGCTGAGAAGTTAAGAGCCTATGATAATAACATGAAACTTTATGTTCCCCATACACTCAACAACCACCATCACAGTACCACTGGCTCCCGTGGCTCAAGTAATTCATCGTTTATCAATGGAAAAATCTCACCAAAATGAGCTTCGGCCTATTTGAAGAGTGGCAGTGTCGTTGGATCCTTGACTGACTCCCCCCATCATTATAATTTTTTCGGTCTATCTAGCCTTGTGTGTAAAGTGAATGGTATTCCACTGTACACTCTATCGTTTGACAAAAAATCACATTGAACTCCTTATGAGTTGACAATGCAATCCCTAGATGATGACTCTCAACCATTGGAGCATTGAAGAACCGATTCATTGTTTTTTATATATCATGGGGTTAGTGTTTTGGATTTTTTAGTCGCCAATGATATGGCCATAGCACGAATTGTGACTGTATGTTTAGAGTTTACATGTGCCGATGCCCTGATTGATATTATTACGCTCGTATCACTAAGCCAATTTGAAACCTATTATGAAATCACCCCTGACAGTAGTTTTCTACTAGACCTATCACAATGAAGACAAATCAAATACTCAATTGATTTAGTGAAGATCCAGACTTGTCCCTGTACAAGTCCTATTGCCTACCTTCGGACTTCATTGAAAAAATTCAAAGTGTTCACAATATCCTCATCATTGTTAAAAGCTGTTCATCAAGTTTGACGACCGGTTATGGGCTAGGCGTCTCTCAAATAGCAAGGAAAATAGATTTTGTATATCCTCTTGTCTTATCGTATAAATTCTACGCTCCATACATCAGCAGCGTTATTGAAAGCGGTTGGAATAACATTATTAAAAATCAACGGAGATTAAAGGATTTAATGACTAAGACATCTGGCTTTCATTTATTACTCTATTTCATGTTCAGAGTTAGTGGTTACACCTACAACCAGTTTCTCGAAATATGAGTTGACCCAAATCACTATAACGACTGTCTCGTGGATAATACATTTACAAGTGTATTCAATATTGATTTTTGTAACATAATCATAAAATTTTATAAAAATGTTTGTTAAATTGTCTATTAATAAAAAAATTTCCATACACGATAAAACGACTTTTCTACTCTTTAGATTTCATCCACTACTAGGTATTTGTCGACAAAAACGAGTGCAGGTAGATTGTCTGGATTCAAAGTGTACTGATCCTGATGTAGTGCAATGTCAGGGTCATATTTTCTACAGTAGAGTGTGACCTTACTCTTTTCATATCTCTTTGTATAGTCAGTGATACTATTCTCATTCATTCTATAGAATACAAATGTTTCAATTTGCCTATTTGAAGCAATTTCACCAACAGTGTCCTCAAGTGTCGAATCAAATTCCGTCACAGCCAACTAAAAATCAGTGGGCTTATAATCATAAAACCCAGTCTCTTCACAATGATGACTTAGAAACCATATTCTTTTGTTTTTCCAACAGTTGAATCGTTTACCCGGGTCTTCCTTCCAGAACAATCTAAAACCACGACAAGACCAATCTCGTAGAACAAAACTGAAATCACGGTTAGGATTCTTTCCAATCATACCGGGGTATGTACTCTCCCATTGCTTGCATTTATCATAATGACAATTGGATCATAGGTGAAATCTAGGGTGAGAGTAGCACCCCTCTTCAATACAGGAATTACAACTTTTAAGTTGTATAGCATATTATCTGTGTAATTTAAACGGGTTGCATAATCTACACTTTTCATCATCTTCCACAGTCATTGTGCAAGTCTCACATTAAGACCAGCTGCCATGTGTATACATACATAACTGACATACATTGAAAGTGTTTTCATATGTTAATACTCTCGCTGCCACACTGAAAGTGAGCTAGCAACAAAGAGAAATTGTATGAGAAAGAGAGAGTGGTAAATCATCCTTGAGCACCATGTTTCTTATGAAAAAAAAGTCCTAAATTTCTAAACTAGTATTTACAAGCATATTAAAAATATCATTTTATCATCTCGTGATCAATATATAAATAAATTGTGTAAATGTTGTTGGACCACGTTGTAGAATATTCATACAATAGTATACTGATTGAGAATCAGTTTTCATTATATCGACAAGCATTCATAGAGAAAATATCTTACTTTTATTATACAACTCTAGAAAATCATCATCTAGAATTAAATGTTTTTCCATAAGAACTAGATTCTTCATGACTCGATCTGTATCGAATCTATCCATTTTTTTTTAGTCCTTACTCTCTCACAACCAACTTCAGACTAATCAGAATTTCTTTTTTCTACTCTAGAAAATATACGCTTGTCTACTATAGAAAGAAAAAAAATACTATTGATTTAGAAACATTTTTATTGAACATAATTACAATAATAATATTCACTGATGCATCTTGTTCTCATCACTATATTTCGATAGAACATCTAATGCCGACCGAAGTTTATTTATATGGAGAGTATTCACTTTTCCAGCAAAACATATTTGCTCCTCATGCTTAAATTTGCTTAATGACATAACGTATCTCGCATACATACTATCCAATTCAAGACATAGTCTACACACAGCGGTTATTTCCAGAACTACAGTAGGTACTCGTATCTCGTTGCTGCTTTTGCTGTCAGTTCCATAGTTAATCTCCAAAATTGTAAATGCACAACTAATTTTTTTTTTCAATAATATCCTTGTAAATAATCTAATATCTTTTAATGAAATTATCTTACTAATATGAATTGTAAAGAAAACTATTCCTTTTATTAAAATACTAATCACCAATCAAGTCATACTCATTCCTCTTGCCAAAGAGTGTAATGACCACTAAAATGGGTCTACCAGAAAAAAACCTGTTTGGTACGGGGACGTACACACAGTTTATACGTTCAAGAAAAGTCAATATGATTTTTCAAATTACTATACCATCTATAGAAATGACACCTCTTTGCAAATGACCCTGGTAACCCAATTCGTTTAAAATATACACACATATCCATGCCTTCAGGCGTATATCTGAAAGTATACTTTAAACGAATTGTACGGTTACTACTAATACCTCGCTCTTTAAGCCAAAGATTTTTTTGTACTTTCATAAGAGCTATTTATTCTAAATAACGGCCTTTGTGATTAATGGGTCATTTTTACATAATTGGAACAAAATTCGAACTTTAGCTTAAAGAGCGAGGTATTGACTAGGGGGGCGAACCCCCTAATATACGTATTAAAAATATATGAATATAGAAGTTCGTTACGTAAGTTAATTCGAAGTTACGTACATTTATTACTAATAAAAACGTTCGTAAATAAAATTAAACAAGTTTCGAGAAAGCCATTTAACCAAATTAAAGTAAAATTAATATGCAAATTTTGTTTTAATTATTCATGTACGGTTAGCCAAAATCAAACCCAAAATCTGATTCTTTTGATGTATCTATTTGTATCCAAAACCCGTTTTCTAGAGTTTCGGTTACCATTGAGCCGAGTCGCTCCTTACTTACAGTTCGTTACCACGAACTGTTTGATTCAGAAACTCATCCCAGAGGTAATTACGTGACATTGAATTTATTTGCTCAGGCAGGAAGGATGGAGTGCATAGGTAGGGAGTAGGGCTAATGATGAACAAAGAAGCTGCTAAGTCTTGTTTAGGTTGAAAGGTAATAATAATAGAATGCTATTCGCTCATTTTATGACTCAAAAGTGCAGGGTATCAGTCATAATAGTATATGCCCCTTTAGAACCGACTGATGGGGAAAGTAGGGACTCAGAGGAATTTTACTTACAGCAGCAGGGAGAAATAGACAGGATCCCAGGTAGAAATACGGTATTTTTATAAGGAGATTTTAATACCCAGACCGATAGAAATAGGGATAGATGGTACCCCAGCCTAGGTAAATTTGGTATAGGAAAAGAAAACAGTAATGGTTACAGACTGTTTTAATTTCTTAGGTAGGCTATAACAATCTAGTTGTAATCAACACAGTATTTGGTCATAGAATTACTCATGAGTTAAGATGCTGCTCACATGATGGTAAGATGGCGAACCTTATTGATTGTAACTGTAAACCAAAGACTGCCCAGATCGATACAAGATACTAGGGTATATAGGAGTGCCGTTATTGATGTTAAAAGTACAGATCACCAGTTAGAAGTGTCTAGGGTTAATCTAGAGCAGAGAATTTAAGAAGGGTAACTGCCTTCCGGGAAGCTACGGCATTGGAAGATTCCAGGATGAGAATTTAAGAAAAACTTTCCAGGAACAGTTGAATACTAAACTGGGGAGTTTAAAATTTGGCAATGTAGAAGATGGATGGAATAATTTTAGGAAAATAGTTTGATAAGTCGTTGATGGTGTCTTAGGGAAGAAAGTTAGAAACGCAGCTAGGGATATTAGTGAAGATGCTTTATGCTTAATATAGGCCAGAAGGGGCTTGTACAAGTATTATTTGACTGATACATCATATGAAAATAAGAGGAATGTAAAGAAAGTGGAGAAAACATTAAAATATAAATTAAGGTCAAGTAGTGGCCATGTACAAAATTGCCGTAGACCTGGAAGATGCAGCCATACGTCATAAAAGTAAAATATTGTACTTGCATGTTGATGAATTGAGATGGAGTAGCCAATCTTGACTTGTCCCAGTTAAAGATAGGAACGGGGCCACAACTAGTAATAAGGAAAGTGTTAAAGAGAGAAGGGTAGAGCATTTTGAGAATGTGTCAAATGGTAATAGAGTTACAGGAAAAGATATAGAGAAGAATGGAGAAGTTTGTGACACTTTGGATGTGAATGATGATTTGAATTAACGACAGTACTAAAAGGATTAAAAAATAATAAGGCCCCATGTGCTGATAGTGTGTTAAATGCTGTGGTTGGGATGTTAGAGAAGTTACTGAAGATTAAGATACAATTTTTGAAAAAGGGGAAATACCTAGCGATTTTAGGAGAACTAATTAAACCCCTTCGTAAGAAAAGTGATAAGAGTGAGCGTGGTAATTATAGAGGCAATAGTCTGATTTCTTTAGGAAGCATTTTTATCATGATGATACTTTTATTTAGTATTTAATTATTTAGTATGATGATACTTTTTGGACTTAGAGATACTGTAGGTAAACTTTTAAGAAAATAACAGTGTGGTTATAGGAAGGATAGGGGATGCGTCGACCAAATTTTCACTCTTAGATTAATAGTTGAGAAGTGCCTGAGTCATCAAACCCCTTTAGTCCTCATTTTTATAGATTATGAGTAAGCGTTTGATTCAACTGATAGAAGACCTTTAGCAATGGTCATATGCGAGTTCAGGGTGCAAGAATAGGTTTAAAAATCAATGTTAAGAAGACTAAGTTTTTAAGACTAGGAATAAGTATAAGCTGAAGAGTTGATGTTGGGCAAAGAGAAGATCTAACAAGTGGACAGCTTCACTTACCTAGGCAGTATTATTAGTAAAGACGCTGAGTGCAGTGAAGACGTTAAAAGTAAAATAGCCAAGGCTCGGGGTGTTTTTTCACAGTTGAACAAAGTTTGGAAGAATAGGAAGATAAGTCTACGGACCAAGATTAGAATAGTATCAACTGAAAAGCCCGCCTGCTTTGAAATAGAAGAAGAAGAAGAATATTGGAAGTTATAATGATGACTGTGGTCAAGTATGGTTCTGAAGCGTGGGCGCTCCGAAAATAAAGGAGGATTTGCTAGATGTTTTTCAGAGAAATCACCTACGGATTGTTTTGGATACCCGACTGACTTACTGTATTTCAATCAGTAAACTGTATGAGAAATACGGTTCAATCCCACTTTCTAGGACTATACAGATGAGTTGGCTAGGACATGTTCTGCGGACGACAGATTGCCAAAGATTGTCCTTGTCGCCAAATCGTCTAGGGCCAAACCACAAGCTGGTCCTCGACTGGGGTGGGAGGATGTCGTAAGGAAAGATATAAGAAAAATAGGAACTTCTGGGGAGGGTGAAAGGAGGGAGGCTTTGAATCGATTGGGATGGAGGAGGAGCGTGTGTAGCTGTGTCGGCCTCAGGTGGCTTGGTGCTGCAGTGAATTGTTAGGAGTAGTAGTGATAGTATATATATATATATATATATATATATATATATATATATATATATATATATATATATATATATATATATATATATATATATATATATATATATATATATATATATATATATATATATATATATATATATATATATATATATATATATATATATATATATATATATATATATATATATATATATATATATATATATATATATATATATATATATATATATATATATATACACATGTGTGTGTGTGAAGATAAAGCCAAAACAGTTTGCAAGTGAATGACAAAATAAGTTCACCAAGCGTCTTTCTTGGCTACTGATGCAAAATGTACAGGAATTATAGCTCAAGGGGAAAGCCTTCGAACCCGCGCCGCGCCCCATTCCCTAAATCTCAAGATTTTCATTCCTTCCACAGTGATTTCTTCCGTACAATTCGTTAGATTTTTAAAGTTTATTTGCAAGGCTGTGTCCCACCCAACAACCAAACCCTGCGCAAGTGTGTGGCATGCTGTATCATAAATACCACATGCTTAATTGAAATATATGGTCTTTTGTTATTGTATTTTGAACGGCAAAATTTTACAGAATTAGCTTAGTTGCTAGTCTTTTGCTTAGATTTTTATTTATCTGGGCAAACCATTGATACCAAATTGGTCTTAATAAGTGTTTCTCTTCTAGCCTGCTCGGCACTCCAAGTTAGAAAAAGCAGACATTTTGGAAATGACAGTAAAGCACTTACAGACTCTTCAGCGTCAGCAGTTAACTACGGCAGCTCTAACGGACCCAAATGTATTAACGAAATTTAAAACAGGATTCACTGAATGTGCAGCTGAAGTAAGTCGCATAATGAGCAGAATGGAAGGATTCGACAGCAATCTCCGCCAAAGGCTTATGAACCATTTATCGGGCTGCATGGTAGGATTTGAGCACGTCCAGCCAGCACCCATATTACCCCTCCATAGCTATCCTTTTTCAAATCTAAATGATTTTAATAATAATGCTACAAGGTTTCTGCAGAGTTTGAACTTGATCCCAAGTCGATTACCTACTGGAGATACGGCACTTATGCTGGCTAATATAGATAACCCGTCAATTACCAACCTAGCTGGTAGCTCATCAACAATTTCCACTGCTTTAATAAATGAAAAAACTAACGTATTTAGTACAAACCGTTCCAAAGAATATAATTACAACCTAGAATCCCCGAGTGAATTTACAATCGAAATACCTGAATCAGCGTTCCAACAACGTATATCGAGGTCTCTTAAAATATCAATGAATCAAGAAAGGTCATACCCTTACAAAAGGGAGCTTGATGAACAGGGCGAAGGCAGGGCTACTAAACAAGCAAAGCTCTCTGTAAAATTTTCACATTATGACGATTCTAGCACATTAAGCAGTGTCAAAAATCAAAATACATCACAAGAAAGTGATAACATGTGGAGACCGTGGTAGTTCACGTAACCTTATTGGATTTAATAGTTGATGCCTTTTTTTTGTCTATTTAACCGTTAATTTTCTGTTTAAGTTCGTTTTCAGTCACAAATATATATATTATATCGGAATTTTGTCTTCAAATATATAACCAAAGGACAGGTCAATTGTTATACTTAATCAGCACATTAAACGGAAATTTTTTTTACAATGATATAAACCCAAAATGCAATTTCTACCTTACGGATGCTCTATTTAATACCTATAACTACCACGTCAACGCATAAAACAAAATACTTTCAAGTCAACTACTCGAAAGTTGACAACTCGACACATACAACTTGACCCTTTCTTCTATTTTGTGACCTCTTTATTATCCGTGCTTTCTAACTCTTCTCGATATTTCCCCTTAATAATAACTAAACCATCTCAAGATCAGATTTATTACATATATTATCTCTTTCTAGTTTCTGGTCCCAAAGTTTCAGGAGTTGATATTTGTCCTAATGCCTAAAAGTTTCATTTACATACTCAACTACTTTGAATTATTAAAAGCCGCAATTGTTTCCGCTAGTCTACTATGTAATTACTTACATTTTTCCGTTTTTAGAAAGATTATCTAGCGAGTTAAGTACAAATTGTATTAGTTAATTAAATATTAGCTTTACATAGGGTAAACAGTCACGTTCCATTCCAAATTTCCTTAAAAGAAAGATGTTGAGCCACGTAAATAAAACTTAGGAATCAACTTCTGAAACTCTGAAAGTTTTATTTGCCTAGATCAAGTATATTTTTCTTAAATATTAACGAAAAGTTATGCGGAAAGTGGTTATCTACCCTATGTAGCTTTGTTCAAAAAGTGATTGTTTACCCTAATGTGAAATTACCAGCTAAAATTTTGATTTCACTTACCCATACTGACACAAATAGCACCTCCAAAGCGATTCAGCTTATCAAATCAAGCAATTCATTCACCATATTCCATGTTACGCTTAAACATCCCCATGCACAACCTATTTTATATTCCTAGAGTACTCTGTTTCCAATGGCTAAACCTATAGCCGAAATTGGCAATAAAAATCCATGCTTTCATTGTGTCTAAAAAGGGAGTCCCCCTTGAAAATATATAGAACTGGCAGAGAAAAATACGAAACATTATGCATGCTTATCTCCAAAATGAAAATTCCATGACTTACGGTTCAAAACAGGACATACTCGTTTGTCCTGTTTCTGAAACTGGAGGTTCCATGCACATTTTTAGACTCGTGGTGGAAAAACTAAGTCCTTTGATAGACCAATGAGACTGGCGGGCCACATTCGCCACCCTGAGTTTACCTTGCGTTACCAGAGACACTCTTCTGGAGATCAATGTCAATACATCTTGTACAATTTAGGTAAGAATATTGGTCGGAATTTAGTGGATGCATGTGTTCGTTCAAAATATGCGAACTTAAGACGACTCTATAACTAGCTACTGCAGACACTTACTTAGATGGCGTCGCTGTCTATCGTAAATAATACAGCGAATGATGCTGCAAAGATGGGACTAAATATAATGTATGGTTAGTTAAACTAACCTTTAGAAGACAAAGACAAAAGTTGGGCTAATAATTCAAACGAGCGAACATTTTTTCGACTATACTTAATCATTACAATCCCTAAATAAAGAGGAAAAATCATTGAGCCAGAAAGAGAGATTATTTTGGTGAATGTTATTGACGCTTAAGCTCACAGAGAATGGCAATAATTTGAAATGTCGGGTGACAAAAAACCGTCTCTCCTTGTGCATGTAGTTGAGCCATTTAGAAGTAGGATCAATAAACTCTGCTGGGTGCGTAGAAAATCGTATACGAATGGGTTAAACAATAACAACGACCTTAAGTTCTAAATTTATTTTCATAACAACGTAATATTATCCTTATTAATTTTGAACTGCGACGCTTTACTAATTTTTTTCAGGCCTTTTGCCCACAGAGCTTCAACATCACCAATTTCACCATTTATACATGTATATTCAGCTATAAGCTTTTTCTTCAGTTTCTTCAAAGATAGTTGCTTGTCTTCACGTGATTGAAGAATTGATAAGGCAAATTCTGGCCATTTGAATTTCCTTTTTACGATTGTATTTTCGGCAACCTCTTCATTAATACCATTAGTATTGGGTTCTACATCAGGATATTCTAAAAAGAAAACGAAAAGCAATGTACGTATTAGATTTTTTCTATACATGTTTTTTTTGCATTGAAAACCATTGCAATTCACTTCACTAAGTTTTTTCACTAAGTCACTCCTCTTGGCAGAAGAACTTATTACATCCCGCTGCAACAACTTCATAAAAGGGGAGGCACTAATTTGTTTTACAGTGAAAAAAAAAAAAAATCCAAAGCATAAGCTTCAATTAAGGAAGTATGGACAAGGAGTGATGCCTAATGTGCTTTGATTCTGCGACAAATTTGTAGCAGCAATAGTAGAAAAAGGTTGTTTCAACATTTTTTCGTATTGGCTGGTGCCGAGTTTTTTTTCTTTCATTTCATGACAATGTAAAAAGCAGAATCATGAGTGTGCACGGAACGTCTAATAAAAGACACTGATTCAATTTCTTGACAATCTTTCCTGGCTCTCTATTGACTTAATCTCTTCTTCCTGAGCATGAGAGTAAAAAAAGCGCTAAAAAAGCATTTAGCATACACAAAAAAAAAATCACGGTAACTTGGGCAGACGGAGCGGTAGACACGAAACCTAAATGGCACTGAATGGATATACTGTAGACAAAGTTTAAGAGAACAGTGCGGTTTTAGGAAGCTTATAGGATGTGTCGACCAAATTTTCAATCTTAGACTAATAACTGAAAAAAAAAAAAAAAAAACTGAGAAGTGACTGAGTCATCAAACACCTTTATTCCTCAGCTTTATAGATTATGAGCAAGTGTTTGATTCAGCTGATAGAAGAGATTTAGTAAAGGTCTTATCCTCGTATGTAATACCAGACAAATACATTAAAGTAATTGGCGCTATGTACGATAATTACACTTCTGCGGTGAAGGTAGGAAATGAGGTTAGTAGCTGGTTTCGTATTAAATTAGGAGTTAAGCAGGGATGTGTTCTATCCCCATTAATATGGATCATTTTGATGGACTTTGTGTTAAGGAGCACATCAAAGGCAAGCAGAGAACACTGAATCAAATGGGGAGGAAAAAATATCCAGGACTTAGGTTATACTGGAGATTTAAGCATCCTAGATGAAAGTGTGAGCAAACTGAATGAACTTTTGGAAGTCTGTCATGTTGAGGGTGCTAGAATAGTTTTGAAAATTAATATTAAGAAGACTAAGTAGTTAAAGTTAGGAATAAGTGAAGATGAAAAGGTGACGTTAGGTAACGAAAACATCGATCAAGTAGACACATTCACTTACCTAGGTAGCATTATTAATAAAGACGGTGGATGCAGTGAAGATGTTAAAAGTAGAATAGTCAAGGCCCAGAGTGCTTTTTCACAGCTGAAAAAGGTTTGGAAGAATAAGAATATAATTCTGCGAGTAGCTACAATGATGACAGTGGTCAAATATAGTCCTGAGTCATGGGTGCTCCGAAAAACGGAGGAAGATTTGCTAGATGTTCCCCAGAGAAATTTCCTACTGATTGTTTTGGTACCCGACTAACTGACCGTATTTCAAACAGTAGGCTGTACATGAAGTGTGGTTCAATCCTGCTTTATAGGGCTATAACGAGAGAAAGGTTCAGATGACTAGGGTACGTTCTGCGGATGAAGGATGACAGAAAGCCAAAGATTGTACTTTATGGCCAACCGTCTAGGACTAAAAAAAAACAAGTGGTCCTCGGTTGGGGTGGGAAGATATCGTAAGGAAAGATTTAAGGGGAATGGAAACTTCCCGGGCGGGTGTAAAGAGGGAGACATTGAATACATTGGGACGGAGGAGCTTGCGTAGCTGTGTTGGCGTCAGGCGGCTTGGTGCTGCGATGACTTGTTAGTAGTAGAAGTAACTGCAGAATTTTTTCAGCTGATAAATTTCTAACGATTGAGCAATTAAGAATGGGTTCAAAGCGAGATAGCAAACGAAAGTTAGTTAAAAAAAAAAACAACCCAAAAATCATGTGGTGGTTGCAAAATGATCTTGAACCAGTTTCAACGGCAATTCTATGAAATTAGTGTTAAAAGTGGCTATGCCATTGAAGGCCAAAACATCTGCACCATAGAGTATATATATATATTTTTTTTTTTTTTTTTTTTTATTGTTGGTTTTTTTTTTTTTTTTGCAAAGATGTCGACCAGTGGAGATTTGCAATGGTACAGTCTAATCTTAGCGATCGCAGAAGCAGCTGAAGGGGCGATAGAGCTTAAGAGAGATACTACTACAAAGATAAATGAAGTCAAAAAGTGTGTTAACAAGTGTGAGAAAGATGTAGTTACAGATAAACCATTTCAGAAGTTAAAAAACAAGTTGGACCTGTTATGTTAGAGGAAAGATCAATACCGAAACAAGCCATTAGCTTTCATTTTGAAGAAGAAGCCGGAAAGTTTTTAGACAGAAGAGGGATTGAGACGGAGGAAATCTTAATGTGGTTGTCTGTGGTATGCCTCTGCAATCATAAACAACGCTAACACTTTCATTCAAATCAACTGGCAGCGCATAGCAACTTTATAGGTGTGAACATTAGTAACGGTAGACCATCACTAGAGCAACCATTACCAGACAAGAACCATGATAAACCGCCAAGAACTAGCCTAGAATCTGCTCACTATCGTTCTCTTTTCTGTCATAAATATAAACATAAAACGACGTGTTCTACAAAAATTCTTCGAGCTTAGCCAAAAAATCCAGGTTAGAAGACCGAACAGGAAGATCGAAAAAAAAGAAAAGCCCTGTCTGACAAGGGCGGATCCAGGATTTTTTTTCGGGGGGGGGGGGGGGTTTACTAATTTTTGACTTTTTCGGGGGGGATTTTACTAATTTTTGACTCAGTTTTCGACTAATTATACTGATTTTTACCTAGGTTTTACTAATTTTCGACTTATTTTCGACTCGGTCAAAAATTTCAGGGGGGGGGGTTCAAACCGGGTAACCCCCCCCCCCCCCCTGGATACGGCCTTGCTGTCTAATGAAGTCGGACGCCTACCGAACCAGGAGAGCCTAACTCGGCTATCTGCCACGGAAACATTGCATAAAAAAAACCGATCAGCCCTGGTGGGGACGATCTACTTCAAGTTAATTCTGCTGTGTCTTAAGAGTAATATGGTTATTTACCATTCCTTTAAAAAACTTCTTATTCGTAAAGTTTTTTAATTAACTTACGTTCGTTTTTAATTGCCAAAGTAAAGTTTTTCAACATTCCCCATTTCAACATCAGATTTTTTTTTTCAACATCAAAGTCTCATCAAAGTAATATTTATTTCAAATTAAAGTTTCAAAGTTCATTATCCCCTTCAACGTTCGCTGAGAGTAGTCGCAAATAGATGTAGTAGCAGTTGCAAGCATTCCCAGTCACGGTTGCAAGGTGTTGCACTTGCAGTCGCAATAGTATCAGCAGTAGTAGTGACCCTGAAAGTTTCTAGTTAATACCCTTACTTTTTCCTAAGATACTGCAGATAGACCTTTTAGATAAGTTGGCTATATATAGTTTCTTTTGATTTAGCTCAACATACCCCTTAACATTTCGTGAAATTTTGTCCCAATACCCTTAGCCTTTGTGGACATATACAGGATCAAACATCCCCCCCCCCCCCATTTCCTAATGATAAAACCTGCATGTAAACAATGAGCATATTGCATAACTTACAATTCTTGCCCACGGGTTACGCGGGTATGGCATTCCTGGAACAATGGCTATTAAACCCTTTGACTATTTTGAACAAAATGGCAATTTCAAAATTTCGATAATTGGTGAGCAGAGTGGGCACCTAAAAAAGCACGGAAGGGGGGGGGGGGTTAGTTGCCCAAAAATTGCTCTTCAATATCTCCTTAATATACCTTGAAATTTTCCACTTAATACTCTCAGTCGTTCTTTAGATATTGCTGATATTCCCTTTTCACAACCAGCAAACACATACAGTGTTTTGATTATGTTTGGTATCCCTCTCAACATTCTCTTAAAACTTCATCTTAATACCCTAAGTCTTTTTGGAGACCCAGTATTAAACATGCTCTCTTTTCAAATAAAAATCCTTATATGTTAACAATGGTCAAAGTTCTTGCCCGGAAACTTTTGGGAGATGTGTCAACCCTGGAGGCATAGTTATTTGGCCTTTGAAGTATTCTGAACAAAACGGCTATCCCAAAACATTGATCTGATGCATTTGGGAGAAAAGGGCGTGAGGGGGGGCTGGTTGCTCTTTGATTACTTTTGACTCCTAACAAGGGCAATAAGAATTTCGATTCCCAATCAAAGTTTATACAATCCCTTCTATAACTTACAGCCCTTGCCCCGGGGGCTGGGGGGATGTTCGACCCAGGAAGCACAGTTATTTGGCCTTTGGACTATTCTGAACTCAATGGCTATCTCCAAATTTTGACTAGATGCTTTCGGGGAAAAAGGGCGTGGGGTAGGGGCTGGTTGCCTTTTGATCGCTTTAGATATTTAAAAAAAGAAAATCATGTTTATATCGAAGCTCTTCTGCCCCTCCCCCTCTCTTGTATAAATACCAAGTATAAACTTTCGAACATATTTCGCAGAGCTATGGAGAACTATTTAGAAGATTTTCTTATAGCAGAATCCTTCAGTTTCCTCGAAT
This sequence comes from Artemia sp. Qi Xiang Cuo, assembly GCF_049724085.1. Taxonomy (NCBI): domain Eukaryota; kingdom Metazoa; phylum Arthropoda; class Branchiopoda; order Anostraca; family Artemiidae; genus Artemia; species Artemia sp. Qi Xiang Cuo. Next base: position 38,250,641 of record NC_142801.1, read on the forward strand.
TTTTGTGAAACGAGGGGTTCCTGGACGGTCCTGTTACAAACAGCTCAAATACTATAACACCGTTCATACACTGCAATCACCTTGTTTTTGTAAATAAAAGCGATTTAATTATGCGCATAAACTATCTGCCACCTATCGGGGAAGGAGATCACTTTGTCATTGAAAAGGTCACCCGTAGACACAGATCGAGGACAGACACACAGACACAGACAGACGGACAGACAGACAGACAGACAGACAGACAGACAGACAGAGAGACACACACACACACACAGACACACACACAAGTTACAAGTTCATTAGGGCCAAATTAGGCAAGATTAACAGGAAATCGATACTATAAGATAAATCCAAAGAGCAGCGGGATAAATCTTCGACCACAATCACAGAGACTCAGATAAGGGAAATTAGTCCCTATACCAAAGACCCGCCATAATTTAAGTTTGGATGCCTTGAAATGCAGTCAATATGAGCTGGCCCTTCCTAGATACCGATTATCAGAGGCTCCATGCGATATGTTTAACACAAACACAGATTTTCGCCCAGTTTGACTTCTTTTATGAATCTGTTAAAACTTAAACAGTCGATGATGTATGACATCCACGTGGGGTTCCAGGTCTAAAATTTATTCCCTTGAATCCAAGAACGGCCCCAGGCTTTCTCCGAAGCTAGAGAAGACCAAATAACCCTTGGAAATTGTACAAGTCAACAAAGTTATCGTCAAGAGCAGCTGATGCTCGCCTTCAATGTTTCAAAAGTCAAAGGAGTATTTACACTAGTTTGGTTCTGAAGACTCAACGCCTTTATTTTTTTCAGGAATTTTTGAACGGCAGAAAGAATCTTCGGAAAACTTGGAAAACGATTAATTCTGCCCTCAAACCTTTACCCCCGCCTTCTGGCATCCCTCCAAGTTTGACGGTTGACGGCTCAGTTGTTCAGAGTGAACCTAATGTTCAAGAAGAGCTGCTTCTTGGAAAAAAGCTGCTTCTTCAGTAAGCTTACTATTTCTGAACCAGATTTCTAATCGTACTTTGGCCCAACTAGCTTTAAGTGAATGGCCATGGAGCCAGTTTCTGAGATTGAGATAAGTAGACTTGTTAATGGGAAAAAAGGTTCAGCGTCTTCTGATCCTGACTATGTACCTTCCAAGGTAGTGAAATTTTTCCCAGTTCACTTAAGTGCGCTCGAGCGATTATCTTATATAAAGGTGGTAAACATCAGAGTGCCCTAGTTAATTATCGGCAGATGTCTTTATAGTCTGTACTTAACACAACTTTTGAAAAGGATATGCTTTCTCGTCTACTTTCGTTTTTAGAAGCAAACGAATTTTTTCCTTTGATTTTTAGTTTAGCCTCCAAGCAAAGCAATCAACTCAGCATGCTTGTGCTATTCTTTAAAATTTTCTACATTCAGCTCTTGATTCTGGTCAGATTCCTGCCGAAAAATTTTTGGGCGTCCAAAAAGCTTTCTAGTACTCCACCCACAAAATTCTACTCTAGTAAAAACTAGGGCCATTTATGTTCTTAACTTATGTTAATGACCCTATTTTTACGGTTTCGAACCAAAATAAAACAGTTACTGCCATCTATTACACTCCGGATCTTTCCCTGCCCACAAATTTAGATATCCATCCACTGGTGACGAAACTCTAGTTGCCTTCGTTGACGATAGAACCCTGGGCCCTGCAGTCAGAACGGAGTCTGACGTCCATATTATAGCAAGTGTTTTTTTTTTGCCTGGCTCTGAATGTTACTAAGTTGAGCTTCCTGATTTTCTAGCAAATTTATCAGACTAGTCCCCAACTTTTCAAACTTCATCTTTCAAGAGATTTTCTCGGTATATCTACTGATCGTTGCTTTGGTACCTAGGTTCTTCTTGACGAGAATATCTCCTTCGGGGATCATAGTAGTCACATTACAATGAATATATCGAGAAGCTCTCTTGGGTCGATTCTAAAAATTTTGTTTCGTTGTTTAATAAGATTTTTTAATAAAAAAGGAAAAAAAGAAACAAAAACATCCAACATCAAATACCCCCCCCCCCATGTTCTATGGCCAGGAATAGACCCCGGCGCCGCGCCGGCGGATCGACCGAACGCCGCTGACGAGAGGCCCAGTCGAACGCCGCCGAAGTGTCGTAACGCCGCCGGCAGAGGCGGCGGCGTTTGACCGACTTTAAATTATTTTTACGGCAATTCTTTATTTCGTCAACCGCAAAGTCAGAGCTTTTCCGTCTCTTGTGGTTTAGTATTTGGATTTTCCTGATTAGAAATCAAGCAGGGCTTGCACTATCCCCGAATTTTCGGGTATTTCCCCGAAAATATGTGTCACTCCGAAAAAAAATTTGGTTCCCCCATTCCTCGAAAATCACGCAGTCAAGGTGCAACTGCTAGTGATTTATCACCAGTGACTTTCCCTGCCGAATATTACTTTGTATACCATAATTCTTCACTGCTCTCTTGTTCATTTATTTTCGTCTTTTTTGTTACTTTGCATAAAAACCAGACAGATGCAATATTCAATTCCAAATATTGCAATATACACAGTTCTTCATATGTTGACAAAAAAGTATCGTCTTTATGAAATGAGTTTAAATAATTTTGAATGTAGTTTCCCATTCACTACTTCTTGCATTATTTGTAGTGAAGAATTTTACTATCAAGTTGAATAGAATTATAGAACGCATTCACTACTATACAGCTTCAGCCTTTTGTTGGATTTTGAAATTGACAGCCGACAGATTGTTTCTACAGCTGAATTGTAAGTTTGCAGATTTTTTTTTTTTTTTGGCTGTTTTTAGATAATATTTTCTTAATTTTTAATACTAAATTATTGAACACCTTATAGAAAATACAATATTTTTTCTGTAACATTTTTACCCCCCCCCCCCAAATAAAAAAAAACCGCCGGCGGGTGAGACAAAATTTTGGGATTGTCTAAGCGATGTACAAGGGTGGGGAATTAATGATTGAACAAGGCGTTACCCCAAAAATATGATTCATAAATAAATTGTAAATTATTTCCTATAGGGGAGGGGTATAGGGGCTATCATTTTTAAATGATAATACCTCATTTTTTTTATTGAAAGCAGGGATGCCAAAAAGATAATTATTTTTTTCATTTAAAGTGGAGACAGAAGAAAATGATATCAAATTCCCTGGAAAACCATTGAAATATTTTGATAAACCCAGGACCCCCCATTAGGACTTGCTCATTGTCCTGGGTATTTTACGATTTTTCATAGGCTACTGACCTTATTTGGCTTTTGTGTGCTCCCTTTTAATTCGATTCTTTGGATCTTATGGAATGCCATGGCGTATCTATCACTCAGTTTTCCAGTAATTTGATGTATATCTGAATACTTTCGACATTTTTGTTGTTGTCTTTGTACCCCTTTACTCATACCCTCAAATTTTTTTTCAAGGAACACTAAGCTGTTTAATGTTATTTTGCGTGTTTTTTTTAACCATATAGTGACCTTGTTAATTATTCAGTAAATTATTTTTCTAATGAAACCTGAGACGGTATCCTATCAAGGGGGTATCCAGAGGGAGGGGGGGGTAGGGAGGTATTATAGAGGGGGGGGGGTAGGTGACGAACTATGATGAACATTTCAACATATTCCTGGAGCTACTTCAGTCTGCATATTATTTCATTTAATTACACTTAAAACGGATGAGCTTTTTCATTTTTTTTACCTAAGAAAATAGCTGGCACTTCATTTTTCTTCATAGCATATAAACTATTAAGTGTTTTTTGTGTCACTGTAATTGAAGTGTTCTCATGTGAAGTGTTCATCATGTGTTTTTCAATTTGATAAATTTACTCCTTTTAGGACTGATATTAGGTATTTATCAGTGTATAATTTGGAATGAATCCCCAAAAGAAAGAATGAATAATGTTCAAAAGAGCAGCCAAAAGCGATAAAAAAGCAGCAGTTCAGCCTTAGCCTACATGACATATTCTATAAAGAAGCCAAAAAACTTTAAAATGCATTTTTTTTAAATTGTAATTAAAAACCAGTTTTTAATACAAGCAGGCTTCTTGGGAATCCAAAAGAGCAAAAAAAACCAACAAACAATCAATATCTAAGTCGCCCATTTCAACTGTTTTAAATATGACAAAACAGATATAGGCAAGGGACATTATGAAAAAATTAAGCTTCAACGTTCAAAGTTAAATTCAAAGTTTTTACCCAGATAACTGACGAATTTTGTGACACGGTATTTTGAAGCTTTAAATGCAGTAATGCTCGATGAAAAAACTACTAATTTTGATAATTGTTTATGTTAAGAATACATAGCTATTAGATACTTCAACTACTCGTATTATGCAAGGGTTCTGAAACGTCACAGCAATTTCGCTTCTACCAGATTTCTACTTCTCTTGATGAACAACGAAGAAGACCAGTTTCCAGCCAGCGACTTGTGAATTTTGATCATGAATAGGCTCGAATCTGTTATAAACTTAAGCTGTGATTTGAGAAAGACTGATGAAAACATTAATGCTTGCGGTCAACATTGATCGCCCCAGCGGCGCGCCACCGACATCTTACCGGCGGCGCGCTGCCGGCGTCTTACCGGCGGCGAGGCGTGCTGTTTTTTGCCCCGCCGCCGCCGGTCTTCCCTCATCGGCGCGGCGCCGGGGTCTAGCCAGGAATGTAAGATGAAAGAAAAACAAACAGACAAAAGACAAAAGCAAAAAAGGAGAAAAAAACACATACATACTAAAACGGAATAATATCTTTCAGCTGCCAACTGACTATTCGCTGAAAATCAAATCGGAGCAAAATTCTGTGCCCCTAAAACAAAACAACACACAAATCCAACTTAGACCAGAGATATTAACCACACGTGGGCGATAAAGAAATAAAAGAAAAAAAACACGTAAATACAAATAAATAAATAAATTATCCAGAAACCAAAATATGATCCAGAACCAAAAAACCAGAGATATGATTCTTTTAAAGGCACCAAACCAGTGACACTTTCTAGCCAACTCGGGTAGAATATTGCAGCCAGAATGACAAGCAGACAGTGGGTCGAAAGCCAGTGGGTCGAAATGAATGGAATCCGAAAAATATCATAATTACAAAGATAAAATGTAGAATGGTCAGAGGTCAGAGGCGTCTAGCTTTAATTGCTACAGTAATATCACCCTGTAATTTTAGAATAACACACATGAAACAATATAATGTGAGTTTAAATAAAGCAATGGCATATCGAAAGGATTTTTCTTTCAAAGACGATGTCCCTTGCTTTGTCATATACCCTAGAGAGTGGCATCAAAAGGGAAGAAAATGTTGACATCCATATAGTGGGCCAATAAAAGATGTAATACTGAATTAAACTGTGAAACAAAATTTTTTAGATTCAACCCTGGAAAAATGTATATGAGCTTTCTGATGGCTTCGAGATTCCTCCATATCTTCATTTTAATTTGACTAATATGAGGCCTAGATGAGATATTCTCATCAAGAAGAATATCCAGAAACCAAACCTTACGATCACTAGGATCTACTAATCGAATCCCTTGAGCCATGAATTTCCAAAGGTTGAGGCCAAGCCTGAAAAGTTTGCAAGAAAACAGGATGCTCGACTCAGCGACATCTATTGCCAGGCAATTAGCATCGAACCACAGAAATACTCACTCAAATTAAACCGCCGACTTAACACGGATCTCAGGCGCCGTTCCGACAGCAGTACCATGGATGCTGTCGTCAGCAAAGGCAACTAGAAGGTCGTCACCAGTTGATGGAGATTTACGTTTGTGGGCATAGAAAGATTCGGGGTGACATAGATGACACCACACTGTTTGTTTTTGGTTCATAATCATAAAATAAGACCATTAATATAAAACAAGAACACAACTAGCCCTAGAACTGAGTCTTGTGAAACCCCAAACTCAAACTGAGATGGCGAGTAGAAAAATGACCCTTCCAGACAAATAAGAATCAAGCCAAGCACCAGTGTTCCCTCTTATACCGAAACGAGACAATTTAAAGAACAGAATTTGGGGTCAGAGAATAAAAAGCTTTTCAGACGTCCAAAAAAAAAAAAAAAAAAAAAATGTGGAAGGAATTAGACCAGGATCAAGAGTCAAATGCAGAAAATTTAAAACAGGAGCACAATCGTGTTCAATTGAGTGTTTTGCTGGGAAGCCAAACTGAAAATCCTTAAAAAAATTCTCTACTTTTAAAAAGGGAAGTAAACGGAAAAGCATAGCCTTTTCAAAAAATTTTTAAATATAGAGGATGAAGATATCGGCGAACAATTAGCTGGATTACTCTGAGATCTACCTTCATACAGAACAGTCAATCGAACTCGCTTAAGTGAGCTGGGAAAAATTTTATTCTCGGAAGATAGATTTACAAGTCTTGTCAAAGGAGAGATAACTCCCACTAAAGAGATAACATCACTATCTTGGTGGGTTACAATCAGGATCAGAAGACGCTGAACCTTTTTTCCCATTAACAAGTCTACTTATCTCAATCTCAGAAACTGGCTCCAGGGCCATCAACTACAAACAAGTAGGACCATGATATGATTAGAAATCGCGCTTAGGGGACCTTACTGAAGAAGCATTTTTTTTTCAACATTTACAAAATAAGAGGTAAATGCCATTTGAACATTTAGTTAAACCTTATTAACAGAGCCATCAACCATCAAACTTGGAGGGATACAAGAAGACGGAGACAAAGGTTTGAGGACGAAATTAATCACCTGCCAAGTTTTCCGAATAATTTTTTCTCCAACTGAAAAACTCCTGAGAATAATAAAGGTGTTTAGCCTTCCGAATCAGAGGATTATAAACATTCATATGATCTACGACACGTTAAACGCCAGCAGCAGTTGCATTTGACAATAACCTTTTTAACTTGTAAGATTTCCAAAGGTTATTTTTTCTTCTCCAGCTTCGGAGAAAGTCTGGGGTCATCCATGAAGTCAAGGGAACAAATCTTATAGATTTGGAACCCCAAGTGGATGCAATGAATATATTGATAATTGAAGTTTTGTCAGATTTATAAAAAAAAAGGTCAAACAGGGAGCAAAAATCCATATCTCTGTCAAATATATCCGATGTTTTCTCTGTTAACCGTGGTCTAAGAAGGGTTACATCATATTTACCCCATTTAAAGGCATCTGAGCTCAAAGTTGGGGTCTTCCGACTTACTATCTTCTTACAATGGATACAAAAAATTCAGAAAAATCATTGCAATGGATCATTTACCAGTATGATATTCTGCACCAAACCAAGGGAAGAGAAAATATTGTCTAACAAGTGATGCCCTAGTCACAGCTACACCTGTCACAATGCAAACGATGATAAGGTGCAGAATTATTGTACTAGAAAATTAGGTACTAGTTCGACTCACTGCATATGAAATAATAAGCTCAATTCTCCTTTATATAAAAAAAAAGTAAAAGTAAAAAGAGACCCTCTCTTGCCATCCTCCGTCGATTTACTCATTCCTTCTTATATCCGGGTACATCCAGCAGCATTTCGTAGTTATCATCCAGAAAGGTTTGACACAGCCCAATAGCGTCAGATTAAGGACCGAGAAATTGTCATGACCTTTAATATACCCATTAAATGAGTAATATTTTGCCTACTTACCGAGGAAGAAAAACCTAAAAAATTTTCTTGACCCTTGCTCTACGAAATTATTTAAAATACAAAAGATATCTATTGGGTTATTTTGAAGCTCAATAAGACGCCCGCCAATGTAACTGAAATCCACGGAGCCAGAGTTAGTAAGTTCTTACTATCCTGAATTAAATTAGCACAGTAACTACCCAAGCTTGGAAATTCAGTCTTATGTCTCTTATTGCCCTACTGTATGGTTGTCAACTTTTTCATCCCTTCTGATACCACTCTCTAAGGTATATGACAAAGCAAGGAGCCTTATTTTGAAACAAATAGCTCTATTAATAAACCGTTGCTCGATTTGAAGCCACTTTATATTGTTTCATGTGTTTTGTTTTTCTTCAATTACGCGGTGATGTTACTCCATCTTTTAGAACCGGGCTGTCTTTTGTCTCTGACCGTTCTACATACTATCTTCGTCATTTTAATAGCACTAGCTTACCCCTTGTGTGTTGCTGCGATCTCAAAACAAATTAAAGACAACTCCCCCCCAAAAATCCTCTACCGCAGAACTTCCCCCCCCCCCCTGCGCGTATTAATAAGTTTGTATTTTAAAACTTACAATTATTTGAAGATTCCCGCCGTGGGCGATTCTCCCCCGCAAATTCCCACCCCACTGCAGAAATACTCCTGGAAAATACCCCTTCATTGAGCAATCAAGTCCTTAAATCGACCTATATTTATATAAACTGCCTAATTAATTTATTTTGATTTAAAATACAAAAAGTCGCAAAATGACATGCAAATTAAATTCATTTTGATGTGAAAAATTCCCCCTCCCCTGAAAAATTTCCCTACATGTGAAATAACGATAGTTATTTTTAAATTGAAAAGTATTTGAAAAATTAGTTCGAATAGTAAATTCACGAAACTGAGGTTGATACAGAATTCAGAGCTTATCAAAAAAGAAATGTTTAAATTCGGTGGCGTGTTAGATGACAGAAATCAGAATTAAATAACATGTTAATTGAATATCCAGAAAATGTGAATATGACCGGAAGGGACTGTCAAATATTTGTATTGAGGGACCTCTATTTTCAGTCAGCACGAAAAGCATCAAGAGGGCATTGAAGGAGGGGGGGGGGGAGGATTTTACACCTAAAACCTTCGCAAGACTTTTACTCAACATTTTTTAAAGACAAAATCACACAACTTTGTAAATAGGGGCTTGAAATCTCTGCAAGAGGGTCCTCCGATATACCAAATTTGACAGTGCAACTTTCATCGAGATCACTCGCCTTTTTGGAGGTTGTTTTCCCCTTGTCTTTGAAAATCAACCAGATTTCCTTAGGCTCGTAAGTTTTGGTGGGTAATTGATTTGATTCAGTATACTCTTTGCTATGCCTAAACTTTTTGTAGAGTATTTCTAAGGCGAGATTTCACTACAATCTAATCGAATAAATTTATTAGGAATACATGTGTCATGATTGTAGGGTTGAGACCAGACCTAGCTAGTGATTCCCTATTTGAGCTTTTCATGGATTATTTCGAAAGTCTTAGGAGACCAATTCCGCCCAAAATTGTTTGAAACAAAATACGCTTTATTATTGTCCCCCCTCCACACTTTAGGTATCAGACTTGTATCTAGTTTTCGAAAAGAGCTGTCCGTCGACATTATAAAGGAAATGCATATCAGCTTGTCGCTTCCGGAAAATCGACAATGAAATCCTTTTAGGTTCCAAGTTTTGTTGTGACAGAAAAAAAAGAGAAGTTTTCAAACTTCATAAAAAGACAATGTTTATCAAGATTCACAGAAAGATGTGACGTGACGAGAACTTTAAAATCCAAATCATCAGACCCTAATTTGGAAACAGAGGAACTGAGTTCAAGCTGCTCTGTAGCAACAATTCCATTCTTTCTTTTTAACAATTTCTTAGAAGTGTCATTAATCAATATATAGAAAAAAGAATATCCTGAATAATAATACACTAAACCAGGAATGGAAAAAAAAAAAAATCCAAACCTGCCAGTAGCAGGATTTGACAGAATTCCAAAAGCTGCCGGCCCTTTAGCAGCACAACTTGTGTTTTGACAGCTTTTCTTTGAATAAAAAGTATTTTTATATATAAAAATGGTCAGACAAAATCTGCCAACAAATTTGAAAACTGCCATGTAGGATAGCTACTTTGCTACCCCACTTTTTGCACGGTGCCACTAAACCTTTCCATGAGTTTTTTAACACTAATCAAAATTGACATCGATCTTCAAGAAAATGATGAAGGTAATAAGATTTAGCATAAAAAGGGGGGAAATATGCTAAAGATAATGCTTATACTTAACCGAACTTCTTACAAAAAGAACAGTTATAGAACAGAGAAAAATTACTTTAGATTTTGTTAAGTTTCTCTTAAAAACTAAATTTACTGTCTAATATGATTGCCTTCTTCCAAAAAAATACTGGATAAAATAAGAATTTGTGGAGTAAGTTATTCAGATAAAACCAACCGTTTTCTTTTTCTTTTTTCTTCTTCTTTTCCTTAGCAGCGCCATCACATAAGCCGTTACCAACTGTTTCTTCATATTCTGACTGTTTACGCTTGTGTCCTTTTTGCTTCAACGTCCCTTCATGTTCTAGATTTGTTTCCAAGACTTCTTCATGTTTGTGGTCTTTCTTGTCTTTTTTCTTCTCTTTCTTCGATTTCTTTTTGTCGAGTTCTATCGTTTCAATTGTTTCTTCAATCCTTACATAAAAAGAAAGAGTTGTTAGAAAACCGTCTTCCTTTAGTATTAACTAAAAACTGCAGAGGAAACATTATTGATATCAATCGAAATCGGTTGTCGTTGTATTTACATTAATGTGAATAATTTTCACAATCTTAGAAATTTGTTCTCAACAGAGTACGAAGTTTTGGAATACATAAATTTTATACATAGCAATAGATTGTATTGATAGAATTTTCATAAATAAGAAAGCAAAGTACAAACATTTACTTTTAGAGAAATTAACATAAAAGTAGAGCAAACTTAAATAAAGTGAGCAGAATCTATTTATGGTCTGTTTATCTTCCTTATCTTTTAATTTATACAACTGATCTCCCTATTTTTCCGCTAAGGTTTTTAACGACGTGAAAACCGTTTCTATGTTTTGTGGGCTGCTAATGTAAATGAACTAAACGGGAGTAAAAAATTGGGGGAAAAGAAAAAAATAGATGGTTTAAACGGATAACAATGTTTTACATGTCACACTGAGATGAAAATTTTTGGCCCCCCCCCCACCCGTCAAAAAAATCACTTTGTACTTTTGGTACATCACGTTAAACCTGAATTAAACTTTAAACCCGATAAATCATGAATTTTTCTATTATCCATACTTTCAGCCCATGGCAAAAACTTGGAACTTCAAAAAAAAAAAAAAAAAAAACTTGGAATTTCATACAAAAAAAAAAAAAAAAAAAAATAAAAAAAAAAAATCAAATAAAAGAATAGGCTATAGAAAAGGTTCGTCGCATTTTTAAACTCATCACAAAAGCCTCTATTTATAGTAAAATATTTAGTTTTTAAAAGTTAAATCAGCTTACTTGTGTTTTGGGAAACAAATCGTTTTGGAGGTTATGTAGTAGAGTTTTGCATACAAAATTCAAGAAAGCAACTACATTCCTTCTAGCTCCCATAGTTTTTGCGTAGCTGATTTGAAGCTTTTTTGGAAAAATTTTGAGTTTTTGAGTTAAGAAAGATAAAAACAATATTTCTACCAGCCCAATGGGTGCAAGAAAAATATTGAAAGAGAGAGAGAGAGAGAGAGAGAGAGAGAGAGAGAGAGAGAGAGAGAGAGAGAGAGAGAGAGAAGAGAGAGAAGAGAGAGAGAGAAACAGAGAGATTTATTTAATAAAAAAAAAACTAGAAAAAAACAGAACAACAGAGAAAAAAAACCTAACAGATACCACAGATTTAAATTCACCACTCTCTCCCTAAAGACCTCGATGAGGTCTGTGTTAGGGTCAATTCTCATTATTGTAACTTTACTAACGTAAAATAGTAATAATTAACTACTTAAATACACACAAAAAATCTGTTTATTAATCTGTTTACATTGCTAGAAACGAAATGCAAAACTACACTGAACCTCTCTTCAACTTTTAAAATTAATAACATTAATAAAAGAAAAGTTTTGCGAAGAAAACGATGGGTGTCTTTCTTCCTTGTTCTTAAACAGTTAACAGAATTCATAAAAGCTACTTAAAAATATTTTTCATAATAAGAGTGTTCGTTAAACATTCCTGATTCCAATCAAAAATAGGTAATTACTCCAAGACTGTATCGTAATATAAACGCCACCTAAGAACAGAGGAATAGTTTTTTAAATTTAATGGAGATACATCTAGGAACTCGCAAAAAGCTCGCTTTCCAAATTAAAACTGAATCCTTGTATCTAGGATAGTTAAGGAAACTAGTCAGAGACGGTATCAAAGGTGTACAAGGGTATCACATTTTAAATGAATGCGCAGCGTCGATCAAAGCTATTTTTGAAGTACTCTTTCCTAAATGTGTCCTTCTTAGGTAATCAAAATGATCTTCATGTCTACACGTTTGTCTTATCGCTTTGACTAACAGAGGGATTAGGAGGAAAAAATACTCGGAAGGGGGTAAGTGGATAAACTTGAGGGAATGGAGCATTGGAGCCACACCAAGCCTTCCGATCAAATGTAGCAATTAGTCTTTGGTGGTGCTACAGCCTGCTCTTCTTGTTTTAGTCTAGATTTTCTAGAGTGGTGCCAAGTTGAGTTTCACAAGGCCCAGCATAAGGTGGACAATCTTATTTGGCGATCGGTTTTACAGATCGGTGATCGACCTGGATGGATGAATATTTTTGGCGCGATTTACTACTGCTGACCTTCCGGCTTTGAAAGATCGGATTCAATCAAGAAGAGTGCTCCGAGAAAAGTCAGCTGAGAGACCGATTCTAGGAAGTAGTAACGGAGAAAAAAGAACTGTGAAAAACAATTTTTCGAATAAGGACTCGAAAAACGGAAATTGCCGATAAAAGACCCTCATATAGCAAATAGGACAAAACAATGAAAAAAAAAATAATTACTGCTACTGCAATTTGTCACAGGGCTAAGCCACCTCAGACACAACGAATCTTTCGCCTACTCTATTTAAAGCTAATGGTTTGGCTTTATTCCAACGGGTGTTTTAGGATTGCAAGTCATTTTAAAAGCATCATCTCAAGATGAAGAGGCTGCCTTCCACTAGCCAAATCGCAGAGTATTAAGTAGAAGAATTGAAAATATAAGGTCTTTGTCAATCTGAACAACATGCACAAGCCCCCTTTCATGGTATTAACTTTGGGAAAATTGAAAAAAAAAAATTCAAAGAAAAGTAAAGAGTGAGATTGAAACTTAAAACGAGCAGAAACAAAAGAGTATAATCATCTAAAACTCCAAACCAAACTAAAAAGAAATAAATAAAAAATAAAAGGAACAGGTAATGGATTGAATAACCAAGTACAATTTGAAGCGAAGAGAAATCACTATCAATAAATAAGTGATGTCAAACCACTTCGTTCAGGAAGGGTTAAATCTGGCACCTCACAGCAAAGCATTAGTCTGAAAATTTCTGAAAAACAGTTTTTTTTTTTTAGAGAAATAGCATTCTTCAGCAAAATATTTAGCTACATAGTCCTCTCGCCTTAAATACCCTAAGTTTTGACCTTACTCCTTGATTCCTTTTGCTCTTACTTAAGTTACTCATTTCAGAAAAGCGCCACTTGCTTGCGCTATTCTGCTTTCTACGTTTTACCTCAACATCCATCGTTAATTACAACAATACTCAAGTAAAGAAGCTTCCATTATAAGATTTAAAAATGTATTTCTATAACCATTTCAGCATGTCGTCATAGTCCTCACTGGACACACTATCACCCTTTAGATTCGACCGGAAATGAATTTTCAGCGTCTTTTTTATTTACTTGGATTGCACTTTTGTTACTAGTTCCAACATTCATGTTTTCTACTCTATAATTTTCTCACATTATAGAAAATAACCTTGGGATTACACCTCCTAATTGAGTCTTCCAGCTCATCAGCTACTTCTCAAAGTACTCCTATTAACATCTTTCATTTTTATTTGACTAACTTATCAGCTGATTTAAAATTTCCACAATGTTTCCATGATCCATTTATCAACCTTAAACAAGCCTAACCTTACCCACCAATATAGCTTAAAAATCTCGACGGTGTGTCATTTGGTCATGCAGTCCTTATATTTTGGTTAAGCATTTCATGGAATCGAACTGCAAGTAAAAAGTTACTTGTGCTAATTGTAACCAAAATTCTTCGAAATTCTAAAATTCTGATAACAATAACACACATAAAAGTTTCAATGGTAATTTAAAATATGTAAAATCCATTAACAGGTAACCCTTGTCGATAGAAAGTGAAACTCAAAAAACAAAATTTTTATGCAATATTTGCAATAACAGAAGCAATCTACTGTTCGCCCTGATTCTAAATACGCAGAATTCCTTAATGTCAAGGTTGATCAGTCAATGTTATTAGCGTAAGAACATTTTCACAATTTTAGAAAAAAGATTAAACACACTCGAAAAGAGGTGCGATCTGGAAGAAAATTAAACAGTGAAATTCCACATGTCTTAGAGTCCTATAACTACAATCTCCATAAGTCCAAAAATTTTGTACTTTTCCCGAGAAGGATAGTCACACATGCGTGCCCCCACCCAGTAGTAATTACATTGAAGCAATGGTCCAAGGTAATCAAAAGAGGGATCTTTCAGACGAACTAAAATATCTATTGCCCTTTTTTAGTATCAATAGAGATCAATTCACTACGACGTACCGAATTCAGCCAGCTTGTCCAGTAAAACAACATTTATAGCCCGAATAGAGCCAAAATATTAGCAAGGAATTTTTTTGAGATGACCAATCTGGTTAGAACTGTCAAAAGAACATTAATACACCCTCCCAGTCTCAGAAGCAATACTACACTTTTGATAACGCGCGTACTGACCCTGGCAATATACGTCAGAGCTTTAGTTGCCAGCGGTCGGACAAAAAAACAGGTTTTCCATAGACTTCTCGTGATGTGTACATCGGAATTACGCGTACACGAAAGCGGAGTATGAATCTTGTGTGATTTTAAATTTGTGTCACTTATTTTTAATCGAGAGTATATTCTTTCTCGATACTGTATACTCTGTCTACTGTGGGCGCAAGGTATACCAGTCGTCTCTGAACATCCCTCCAGTCCATACCAAATGAACTGTTAAACAAAACTGATGGTTACAGACTGCTGCCAAGTTCAGCACCAACTATTAAGATGGAGATCGGCATGATTTTTTTTTATGGGGAAAGTGGAACATAAGGGCTCTGAAGCGGATTTGTTGGTCCACGTTTTCATGCTGTCCAAAAAAAGGCCATCGAGATGAATTGGATTTAATTTCTGTTTTCCCTTCTTCTAGAGGGGTATGTACAGATAAAAAAAGGACGAGGCGGGTAATATGGGTGCTGAGCGGATAAATGCCTCTTATAGTAGAACCGATAGCATTAAAGAAAATGTTAGCTTTTAAATATCAAAGCACTGTAATCAAAAGTTTCTAAAGAGCGGGGTTTGACTTCCTTTTACTTAGAAAAATCTTTTAGTTCTGAAAAGCAAATCCACCTAAACGAGCCCTTTTCGTCGAAGTACTGCTACGCAAAAGTTCAACTCTCGCGTAGAGATTGGGAGGGGGTAGCTTCCTCCCTTACTTTCAGGATAAGCTTGATATTGTGTTAAAACAAATTGCATTAAAAAAAAAATTCCAAATGAAAGTAAAGAGCGATATTAAAGCTTAAAAACGAAGAAAAATCGCCATCTATATGAGGGGACTAATCTCATCCTAACACACAGCTCTTCATGCTAAAGTTTGAATTTTCCCCGAATACTTCGAGAAAAAAAGTTCTAGCACAAGGGTAATGGGAAACAAAGGTGTTTTCGCATTGCCTCACAAACGGAGAAACTTGTCGCTGTGTATTTACATTAAACAATAAAATTTTCAGCTAAAATGTTTTGAAAGATAATGAATATATTAGACACTTGCAATTACCAGCTGGCTACGTTTCTTGCACTAAAAAACATCTCCAATAGACCAATTGTAAGACTTTAAAGTAAAGAAAGGTTGGTTACGGGGTGGGGGGGGGGCAGCCTTCGTCACAAAGGCGATAATTTCTCTTCGATTTTTTTAATGTCACTCTTTGCTTTCATCTGAAAAAAAATTCGTTTTTGATTTATCTGATTATAGGAACTTCTAGCTTAGAAGCATCGTATACTAGCATTACATGACTCTTAGTCTTTTGTTTAAGCCTGAATAGTTTTCTCACTGTAGTCCATTATATTCTGGTGCCTAAGATTCATGACGCCAGGCCACGACTGTCTTATACTAATCTATAAGCTTTCCAGTTTTTCTACCACGTGAATTCCATCTTATCTCATGATCCAAACCTGTATCTAAAGACTATATTTGTACTTGCTCAATTACTGACTTTGCAAAATCTTAGTAGCTTATTTTGCTCTGACCCCTCTGACCGGAATTTCTTTTTGAAACTTAACATCCTTCGATCTGATCGAATGCATGAAACTAACTTCGAAATTGTTATTACAGTACATTAACGGTTTATGTTGGCACCATGGTCAATGCGACATTCTGATATCGCCGTCAAATATGACGAAGAAAAGTCCTTTGCCAAAATTTATGTTAGCCTCCTCTTCACATTACAATAACCCAAAAAATATTATACTGTCACTTTTACATCAATCGTACGAAGTAAATTTTTCTTCTTCCTAAACATATCAAGAGATAGAAATATCACAAGTCCTTAGCCCAGTTTTATCACCAGGCTTTTTAACACCTGTTGTACTTTTAATTTGAAGAAATGACCACATGGTTTTGACGGGATAACATCACCTGGGATATTCACTAAGAGCTCTTAAGAGCCAATTTAGAAGTACTCTTGTCTAGGCGTCTCCTTTTTCAGGCAGCCAGAGCAAGATGTGAATCTTTATGCTCGTCTTGTCACTTTTCATGAACGGTAGCACCAAGGGTGTCAATTCTTATAAATATAAGGGGGATGCACCTTTAAAATTCTAGGGAGGGGGGGGGGGGCAAAAATTTGTTTAGATTTTTCTCCATGAAAACGCCGATAAAGCTATTTCTAGTTAAAGTACCATAAGAAGTGTTGTAAAATCTTTTGTAAAATAACAAAAAATGTAAAATCTAGGGGGTGGTGAATTCAAAAGGAAAAGGAAATAATTTTATTTTTCAGCTCAACTTGCAGAGGTATAAAATTAAATTTAACAATACTATTTTTGTCAGGATTAAATGTTGGTAAAAAGTTTCTGCAGCATCAAATTACAAGCCAAACAAATGACTACCGAAAAAAAAAAAAAAAAACAAAAAAAAAAAAAAAAAGAAAAGACTATGTCAATAAAAAACGAACAGACATTAATTTAAAAAAAAAAACTTTTTCCATAACATATGTTTTTCAAAGTTTGGGTAAAGAGCTCCTTTAAACCAAAAATGAGCACAAATAAATACAAATAATCTTCCAAGAGTAAAACTACCATACATCACTATCAATAAATAAATGAAACCCAAATCGAACAGAAATCATAGGCAGCGCACTAGCGCTGCCTAAGTAAAGAACGATATGGGCACAATGTGTTATATATTTTTTTTTTTCTCCATACCCGGGCACTTCGTATCGAAGGAGTTGTCGTAGAAAGTTCGAAATGGGCTCATTCGATTGCAAATTGGAGTGGCTAGTGCCGTTTTTAATAGTCAAAAATGATTGGAAGGCAACTGCCCCCCCCCCATCATTCCCCCAAACACATCCAATCAAAATTTTGAGATAGCCATTTTGTTCAGCGTAGTTGATTTCCAGATAGAAAATATATTTTTGAGGAGGACACTCCCCCACAACCCCCAGGGCAAGGGTTTTAAGTTATACCCTCGGGGCATATAAGGTTTTAATAAAAGGCGCTGTCGTAGAAACTTCTAAAAAGGCTCAGTAGATTGGAAATTCAAAGGGCTAGCACCCTTTTAAATAGTCGAAAGTGATTGGAAGGCAACTAGCCCCCCCCCACGCCCAGCATTCCCCCCAACACATCCCATCAAAATTTTGAGATAGCCATTTTGTTAAGCGTAGTTGATTTCCAGATAGAAAATATCTTTTTGAGGAGGACACTCCCCCACAACCCACGGGACATGGGTTTTAAGTTATGCCCTGAGGGCATATAAGGTTTTTTATAGAAGGCGTTGTCGTACAAACTTCAAAAAAGGCTCATTCGATTGGAAAGTCAAAGGGCTAGTGCCCATTTTAATAGTCGAAAGTGATCAGAGGGCAACTAGCCCCCCCTCCACCCATCATTCTCCCAAACACACCCAATCAAAATTTTGAGATAGCCATTTTGTTCAGCGTAGTTGATTTCCAGATATAAAATATGTTTTTGAGGAGGACACTCCCCCCCAACCCTCGGGACAAGGGTTGCAAGCTATGCCCTGGGGGCATATACGGTTTTTATAGAAGGCGTTGTCATAGAAACTTCAAAAAAGGCTCATTTGATTGGAAATTCAAAGGGCTAGTGCCCTCTTTAATAGTTGAAAGTGATTGGACGGTAACTAACCCCCCTCTCACGCCCACCTTTTCCCCAAGCACATCCAATCAAAATTTTAAGATAGCCATTTTGTTCAACGTATTCGAAAGTTCTGGAAATTAGGTCTTTTAGGATGATAATCCCTTCAGAGCTTTTACTGCAAGGGTTGTAACTTATGCCCTGGGGGCATATAAGGTTTATATAGACAGTTGTGGTAAAAATTTCAAAACATTAATTACAATTTATGAAATTACAATAAATACAGAAATTACAATACAGAAATTACAATAAATAACCGAGTCAAACTCAAAACGAGCAGAAATTAACATAAGTTGGGCTCAAAACCTCTATGCCTTCCCAAGGCCAGAACAAAATTTGCACTTTACTGAAAAATACAAATGAATGTGTATTGTCAGTTTAATGTACACACACTGATTTTTAGTAATAACAATCTTAATATTATTTGACTTATTAAAATTATAAAAGTAAAAACATTTATATCTTTTTCAGTAAAGTGCAAATTGTGTTCTGGCATTGGGAAGGCATAGGGGTTTTGAGCCCAACTTATTTTAATTTCTGTTCGTTTTGAGTTTGACGCGGTTATTTATTGTAATTTTTGCTTGTTTTGAGTTTGATTTATTTATCGATGCTAATTTGTGGTAGTTTCCCGCTTGGGAGATTATTTGATTTTATTTTTGCTCATTTTTTGTTTAATGGAGTTCTTCACTTTTCTTTGAAAAACTTATTTTTTGGACTTATTTTTTAATTAATTACTTATTTTTTACTATTAATTTTTATTAAACTTATTTTTTAATTAATTACAATAAATAACCAAGTTAAACTCAAAACGAGCAAAAATTAACATGAGTAGTGCTGACAACCCCCATGCCTTCGCAAGACTAGAACATGATTCGCACTTTACTGGACCGTGGACTGTCAGTCTAACATACATACTGATATTTAATCCTTAAAATTTCAAGAATCGTTTATTTAAAGTGAAAAAAAAAGTGATTTTTTTTATTAAAGTAAGAAAGTGAAAACATTCAAAATGTATTTTGTTTTCAATAAAGTGCAAATTATGTTCTGGTCTTGAGAAGCCAAGGGGGTTGTTAGTTCTACTCATGCTAATTTTTGCTCGTTTTGAGCTTGACTGGGTTATATATTGTAATTCCTGTCCGTTTTGGGTTCATTTATTTATTGTAGGTGATTTGTGGTAGTTTTACTCTTGGAAGATTATTTGTATTTATTTATGCTCGATTTTGGTTAAATGAAGCTCTTCACTTTTCTTTGAGAAACTTATTCTGTGGACAAAGTTTTTATATTAATAAAGAAATAAAGCAGATACTTTGACAAGAACCCAAGCCAAGGCGTCTTCAGTGATAAAAAAAAAATGTAAAAAAACGGTTGAGAATTGCTGTTACGGAGTAAATTTGCAAGTGTTAAGTGGGATTTCTGCCATAGGTCACACCGCCTTCGAATTAAACCAGGTTAAGAAGAGCATCAAATTTCTTTTTGAAACTTACACTTTTATGCAAGAAACATCAGAAGAAAAAGAAAAATAGTAATTCACTACATATCAAGTTTAAAGATGAAACACTCTCTTGGAGTAAGTAATTACAATCTAACCTGACACGCTCTCCATTTCTTTCAGATTTCTCCTTCTCTGGTTCTTGTTGAGGAGTTCGAAGCTTCTCTAATTCCTTTGAAATAAGATTCCAGGCCATTTGTGCTATCCTTTCATTATATGACCTTCTTTGAGAGTTCTTCAGAAAGTTCTAGAGTATAAATTTAATCATTATAGCACAGAGCAACTCTTCATATTTTCATAATACTGTTGATCATTAGCAAAAATAATAGTAGCATACAAAATAACTTTGCTGGTATAATTTATTACGAATGGTGTTTACAACATTTGTAAATCTATACTTATAACGAAGTCTACTGAACCGAGTCAAACAGATTTTTACTTTAGCAATTGATCGTAAACAGTAAAATCGTGGGACAAAT
Source organism: Artemia sp. Qi Xiang Cuo (assembly GCF_049724085.1). Taxonomy (NCBI): domain Eukaryota; kingdom Metazoa; phylum Arthropoda; class Branchiopoda; order Anostraca; family Artemiidae; genus Artemia; species Artemia sp. Qi Xiang Cuo. Next base: position 38,270,881 of record NC_142801.1, read on the forward strand.
TTTTCCTAAAATTTTGCACGTTTTGACTAGACAGTATAAACCTTTTAGTCTTTGCGTATATTTTTTACATACGTATTATTGTTTATTATATCTGAGGTGCCGAGCATTACGTAAACAAAGTTGAATTATTTCTTTCATTAGAAACTACTCTTCATGACGTAACAATCAGTGTACCAACACTCGGCAAAAACATCGAAAATGATAGATCCTGGAATTGAGGTTTTTAATGCAAAGTATTAATGGTATTAACAGTAATATTTAAAGTCTAGATACTAAACTGAAGAATTTAATAGTATATACGAAAATCCAGAATGATAAGAGTATTCATTGAGGCTAGTTAGCAATTATGCCTGTGAGAGAATAGAATAATGGTTCAGGTGTAAAACTACGAGAGATTAGAAAATATCCATGCTCGTAGTTACGGGAAAAGTCAATATGCTACATACGTTGATTCCGTCATGACCAAATAGACACCAAAAATGGCTGCAATAATATGTAGCACCTAGAATGACTGACAATAATATTAAGGATAATACTGCTAATTTACTGAAAAAAAAAGTTATTACTAGAGGAGGTACGTATGCAAGAATACTCTCAGGGCTCTTTAGTTCAGGGCAAACAAGGGCATATTTTCTTCGTTTTAGTTATAGGTTACTAAAAAAACGAGAGGGGTCCAATATGTGTCAGCCGCTAAAAATCAGTTATTTTCTTAGAAATGAGGGACCTAGAAGCAAATTTTCCGCCCTAGGAACGTTTAATTTGTACTAGTTGGGCTCTATGATTTAACTTGGAAGTATCTGTGTAAAACAGGTTGTATTCGGCACAAGTTATTGAAAAAAAATCCGAACTTATTACTCGTTTACATTGGTCACCTACGTGCTTTGTTTTTTTCAGAGCCATTAAATAGCATTGTTACTTTTCAATTACTTTATTGTGAAATTAGTTTAAAACTTTTTCCACAAAATAAATTTTTCAAAGAAAAATAAAGAGCTAATACCAGAAATAAAATAATTTTTCAAGCGTAAAACTATCATAAATCAACACAAACAAATAATGGAAACCCAGCATGAGTACATATTACTATAGATAACCGAGCCAAACTCAAAACGAGCAGAAAGTAAGAGGAGTAGGGCCTACGCCCCTCTTGTCTTCTAAAAACCAGAACATAACAACAGCTGTCTCAACCACACTTTGTAAACTTTTCGGTATCTTTTTTTTTTGCTGAAATTTCACTCAGATGTACAGTCCCGGACGACCAGTTTGGGTCCAAAAATTTTTGTCTAGGGCAAAAATACAATCACACTGCGTGAACATGGCAAGAATCTGGTTGTTGATGCATATAAGAGCGCTGGATCCACTCACCTTTGGAGTGTCTGACGTAAGCAGAGCTTTCGATTCAGGCATGCATGACCAAGTTGGGCTTAAAGACAACACCAACCGTTTACCTCTATGCATTTAATTCTCTGTCTAAAATATGTCAAACAAACTCTTGACTGTCATCCCGATCCCTTCTCTTTCCGGCTAACATTCGTCTTTAATATCTAAACGTCTATTCTATAGTAATGATCCATGTTAAGAAAGGTCTGCGTCAAGGTGATAGAGCCTCACTACCAGTGTTCAACAGCACTGAATGCAGCAGTCAATGGCAATTGAACGTAAACGTGTGATAAAACCGTCGTGCTTTATCCGTGCTTCTTCTATTGTCTACGTTTGCTGACGATTTCCTACATATTTCTGGTCCGATATCAATATTCAGACACAACTGTACATCCTAAAACGAGACTGGACTTTAATCTAATGAATGGACGACAGGACTCTATCTTGTCAATGACAATCGGTGACATTAGGATCATGCCAGACGAGCCACTCATAAACGAAGGCCACCATATTACGTCCATATTGAAAAGTACACGTTCACTTCAATTTGCCACCTCTGCACTTCATGTGGCTCACTTGTGGCTAACGAAACTGTTTTCCTGCTTTCCTGGTAATACACTGCTTATGCAACTCCTCATCTGCTAGCTTCTCGAACATTTCTACAGCTACCAGGAAGAAGGTCATACAAAGAAAATTTTACAGATATTCAGTTCCTTTGCATTTCATTTCGTCCCTTTTTATACTCAATTTTTCTCTTTATTTTACAAATTAATCGATAATAAATCCATAACAAAAAACGGATAACCTATCTCCAAATTTTTCCAATTTATCTTGTAATTTTCTATATTTTCTGTACTGTGCCTAATTTTAAATCATGACCCCTCCCCACCACGAAAAAATACTTGCGCATACCTGATTTCAGTACTACATACGAAGTTTCGAAGACAAAAAAGGGGGGTTAAAGAATTTAAAAAAAAATGTGAATTAATATAAAACGAATTATTAAGAGTTGACGAATACAAATTGTAGAGAAATGAAACATTCAAATCTATACATCATATTTGAAAGAATGAGGGTAGGTACAAACCTTCCAACGAGATGGAGAGAAAAAAGGCACAATTAAAACAACGATGGTAGATTTAAGGTAGAAGGTTAGTGTTACAGTCATCACTAACCTAATTTTCAAAAAGGCAGATTTGGGTAGTATATTTCTGTGTGGTCGGATGTCGAGAGCATAGATTTTGAGTCTCGAGTATCCAAGTTTGTGTTTGCTTAAAAGTGACCTTTTGAGGAAGGTCACCTTAAAAATGTCCTACGAAAAGCAGTTTTGACTTGTTTCATAATTTATCGTGAATCGGTTTTACAAGATTATTAAGCAATTTTTCTGAATAACCTACATTACTGAATTCAATATTTTACAACTAAGGGTATGTTCCAGAACTTAATTATCATTAACGGTAATTGATTATTTGTTGTCATTTTTCTTCCAAGACAATAGATAACAAAAAGAATCACATGCAATCCGTATTCCTGTAAGAATGGACAGGTAAGAACGGACAATATTAGCTCCTTTAACGCATTACAATCATTTCAGGGGCTAAATCTGTCACAATTTGCCATTTTAGGCTGAAGGTTATAGCAAATAACTCAGGATCATTAGTGATAATTAAGTTCTGGAACACACCCTAAATATATAGGCAGATTCCCAGGGTTTCCTCTATAAAAGACACTTAAATTCCATTTAAAGATCCACATCGGTTATCATTGCTCCCACATTATCAATATTTGAGCAGCAAATAAAAAGGAATTGAAAAGGAAAACGACAAGAGGATAGCCGTGTCCAAGCACTTACAATTCTATCATCAAAAACCTATGAAAATACTTGATAATTGGACGATGGATGTCCAAGGAAATTTGTCAGCTGCTTACAATTTGAATACTCAACCACCAAATTCTCATCCATTTATAGAATCTATCAACTAGATAATCATAGAGATTACAAAATCCATAGTTAAAGGAAAACTAAGTAGACAAAAAAAAAAAAACAAAAAAAAAAAAACAAACACACAAGATCCAAATACTAATAGCAAACACAAAAGAAAAATCTCCAATCTAGATTGTTGGTATTTCATCTTTATCTAAATTTGATGTTTGAGAAATGGAGATTCTATAATATTGAAGCTCCCGTGTTGTGTTGGCTTGGGATTAGTATTTGCTCCTCTGTATGAGCTATCTGTTCTAGTGCACTTCTAGATATTAAGAATAAACTCAAAGCAGGTTATGCAGGACACTAAACTATTGTATTTTCCGTTACTGTAAATTCCTTTTATATCTGCCTGGTATAGGAACCAAAAGATTATTCGAATTTTTTGTGCCACCTCATATATTTAAATCTTATAAAAAGTTCTTGTTTTCTGTAGTTGAGATTTCTTTGGACATTTTGATGTTATTTTTTTTCTTTTCTTGTACTCCATTTACAAAAATTTTGTATGTTTAATAATGGGTAATAAAATAATAATAATAATAATAATGCTCAACCACCAAATTCCCATCCATTTATAGAACCTATCAACTAGCTAATCATAGAGGCCTTGGGGTGATGCGAAGAATTAAAAATCTAGTCCCAAAAAAGATCCTGAAAATGATTTATTTTTCTATATTTTACCCATATATTAGCTACGGATGCTCTATATGGGCAAGTAATTTTGTAAAATGTTTCAAAAGAGTACAAAAACTTCAGAATAGAGCTGTAAAATTATTATCTGAATTTGATGATTCTGATGAGGTTCCTGTTCATGAGCATTTTAAAAAGAATAAGTTAATGGATGTATCCCAAATTCGAGATTACCAAGTCGCGATTTTCTCGTATAAATATTTGAATCAGCTGCTCACCCCTGCTTTTGAAAATCTTTTTACTCTTAATAGAGACCGTCATGATCATAATACACAAGAAAAGCTGATGAATTAACTCATGAGTTTAGGAGCACCACTCGGGCATCTTTTGTGATTCGCCATTATGGTCCCCATGTTTAGAATATATTGCCCAAGTGTGTGAAAAATGCGCCTAGTCTTCCGGCTTTCAAGTCACGGGCAAAGAAGTTTCTTTTATCTCGTGAGTGAATTTGGTTTTAAGCCCACTCCAGGTTGTCGTTCTATTTAAGGTATGTCCCGGATTTGCTTTGCTTTTTTTTTTTCTTTTTTTTCTATCTACTTTTTGTCTTTTCCTCTTTCTCTCTTTTTTCTTTTAGCACTTTATCAGATAATTTTCCTGCGTGTTATGTAGTAAGGTATGAGTATTGTTTTGATTAGATAAGAGTGATAATCTTGCTTGCCCTTTCAAGCTTATTGCCTTTCTTGGTAGGCAAAAGGCGAATAGTGTTGGTTTTCTTTTTTAATAAATGTATATCTCATCTCATCTAGAGATAACACAGTTCAGAGTTGAAGGAAAACTAAGTAGACAAAAAAAAAAAACATACAAGATCCAAATACTAATAACTTTATTTTTTTAATTCCACTAACGGTTGTGCTCATGTTATAAGATTTTTAGAGCTTTCCAATATAGCTTTGCATTTAACTTGAAGTATACAATAATTAATTTTTGTTACTTTAACGATATTTTATCCTATTGTGACCCATGTAATTTATCTTGACGTTTTCACTCACTGTTTTCTGTTAATACCAGGACAATCCTGGACCTCAACCAGTCAATCACTGGAACCCTTTCAAACTTCAAGCCTAATAAGATGTAGATCCTATTTCCCTGGAATGACAGAGCTGTACACTTATTGTACGCATATACATCGAACATATTTTAAATCCTGAAAGAATTTAACAACAAGTATACACTTCAAAGCAACTTAATTGCGTATTTTTTGTTCACATATCTTTGGGTTGTCAATAAAGAGATGAGATAAACTCTCACTTACAATTCCTTCTAAACATACTTGTCAAGAGAAATTTTATAGCTTTTTTTTACTGCCATTATATTGTAAATTGTTTACAGCTACTTTCAATAGAAACTTTTATGTTCTTCAATGAATTCTATCATAAAAATAAAATTTATCACATCCTAACAAACAAGATATCATCGACAACTACTGATGAACAAGTCTTAGAATCAATTAAACTCATAGACATCAATAACAAAAAGCTATTAAAGAGAAAACAGCTATTTACATCAATTAAACTGAATGAGAAAAATCATACCAGAAACTTGGTCTGTTTTCTCGGAATGTTGTCAAACTGTGATACATATTCTAAGAGCTGTTTTACTTCTGGATTGATTCCAGATGCATTTCTAATGGCGTTTTGTACTAGTACCACCCATTCCTCCTGTTTCTTCTCGTTTTTATTCAGCCCTGGTCCAGCCCCAGCGTATTTTTGGTTCTCAGTTATACACTTTATATGAGAATTATAATCCTCACCACTGAAAAAATAGAAATGATAAATTAAAAATAACAAACAACAACAAAAACAAGATATTACCATAAGCATAAATTATAACTCTCGAGAGTAAAAAAAGAAAGAAAACACCTGTAAAACTTTTGAATACTCCCTGAAGACATAATGCAAAATAGAGGTTGAAAAAATATGACACTAAAATCCAACTGATGGCTTACTTATCATCCCGTGATGGATTTCCGGACGATGCTAAACTGCAAAGCACAGTAAAGGTGATATATACTTATATAATTATACTGTACTGTAAATTATGCATGAAAGTATATCAGAAGAGAGAGAGAGAGAGAGAGAGAGAGAGAGAGAGAGAGAGAGAGAGAGAGAGAGAGAGAGAGAGAGGGGTGGACGAGGGGTTAAAAAACAACAGATATTAGAAAAAAAGATATAAAAATAGCTGTCTCGATATCTCAGGGGTGGAAGATAGACTAGATAGTTCAACGGCGCCTCCCTGCATACCAGCCTGTTTCAGAACCTAGAACGAATAAGGCAAAATAATAGAAAAAAAGAAGACGAAAATATGGACTGCAATTTTTAGATCTAGAACGACAATATTTCATTCTAAAATTGTTAATAGCATAAGCACTATCATACAGAGTATTTTTTTTTTAGGAAATTTTTATAGCTAAGAGTCTGATACTCACTCGCAAGGACAAAGATAATCGTGTAAACTACAGGAGGCGCAAGCGCCCTTGCCGGGGGTGCTAGGGCACAACTTCAAAATTACAAATAGTAGCCCTATAACCACCGCACATCTAGAATATACACAAAACTAGATGTTTTACCTTGAAAGAAGTACTTTTCAAGTTACCTTGAAAGAAGTGCTAAAAAGTCGTGTGAAAAATAGTAAGCGTTCTAACATCGAACTAAACTACCATTGAAATTCAGCAAAGTCTCTGGCTTTACAAGCCAGAAACTAAATAGCTGTGAATTAAACCAAAAATTGTCTAAGGCAAATTTTATGTGGTCAATAATCCTATTCAATTTCTAAATTTAAAGGAACATATAAACCCCTTTAGTGGGTGATGGAGAGAAACTTAAATAATTGTAGATACATTCTCTATACCAGCGTTTCCCAAACTTTTTGACCGCGGCCCGGTGTGAAGTTTTAAACTTATTCCTGGCCCAAATTACGAAAAAAAAGAATACATTTGTTTTAAAACAAATTTTCATTCTTAATAAAAATAAGTTTTTTTGTATGCTTCTTGAAAAAATTTATTTGAATAAGAAAAATAATCAAAATAAACAATTATACTCATTTAACTCTTTAGTAAATGAGGTAACCTTCATGACTGCCCGCAATTGCTGGCAGCATAACGTGCATAGCATGGCGCGGACGATAAAGCTATGTGAAAGAGTATAAATACAAACTTTGCCACTATTCCTGTGTCTAACTGATGTAAAAAAAGAACGTAAAAACACTTTTTTCGTGCGTTTTCACAATAGATCTCGCTATCAGGCAAAATTTCTTTACTACTCGGTGCCGGACGCGACCCACATTATACATATGCGACGACATACAGACTACGCTCCCTATAAATGATACGAATTTGGAGTCTACAAGGAAAACAGCGCGTGTCTGTTTAGCTGTAAGAAATTAAGGCGCATAAAAAAAGCCTTTCATCACCAGGGCAAAAATCATGCAACTTCCAAAAAACTACTTGGATAAGATATATTTGTCCCCCCCCCGCAAGCTCCTAAATGTCTTATTTAATAGAGAGTTAGTATCTGGAATGACCAAGTAGCCCCTGGCAACCCTTGAAGAAGGAATGAATGTTCCCTAAAGGCTGAAGAATTAATAGAGCTTTATACCCAAAACTTAGTCTGGAATCTTTTTCGGCCAATGAATCATATTTATCCAGGTTTTGGCTCGCACAGTTTGCCTCCGTCAAATTTAAATTTTAACTTTGTTCAATGCTAGAACTCTTAAAATCTTTGACGGGAATGATTTTTTATTTTTTGTGGAAAAGGATTCAAAATGTGCAGCAGTTTATAGGGGATTATCATTTGAAGTTAGCCCCCGTGTCCCCCAGAACTCGGACTTGCACCCCTTAAAAATTGACTTATTATTTTATCTCTTACGTCTATTAAACATAAACCCCTAAAAATCTCCTACGGAAATACTTGGTTTCTGTATTAAAGATAAAAAACACCACATACTAGTTAGAGGGTTAGGAGTCAAGTTGTTTCTTGTGGAACGCAGACATAAACGCAAAATTAAGGAAAAATTGAAGGAACAACCAAGTCCACACATGCTAAAATGTTCATGGACTAGAATACAAATCTAAAATCATAGGCAGAGCCATTTTGTTCAGCGTAGTTGAAAGGTCCGGTAGTTATGTTTCTGAAGATGAGACTCCTCCAAGCCCTCAGGGTAAGGGTTGTAAGTTATGCCCCGGGGTATATAAGGTTTTTAAGGGAAGGGTGGTCGTATAAGCTTCGGAGGGGACTCATTGGATTGAAAGTAATAAGTTCTAGTGCCTTTTTTAAGAGTTAAAGTGATCGGAAGGCAACCAGCCCCCCCCCTCTCACGTCCTATTTCCTCTAAAATCCCCTCAGAGTCTGGGTACAAGGGTTATAAGTTGTGCCCCGGGGGTATATAAGGTTTTTATGGAAGGTGTGGTCGTGTGAACTCTAGAGGAGGCTCATTTCATTGGAAATGTAAAGCTCTAGTTCCCTTGTAAGAGTCAAGAGTCGTGGAGGGCAACTATCCCTGATACCCTCTTTTCTCCAAACGCACTTGATCAAAATTGTGAGATAACCATTTTGTTCACAATAGTCCAAAGAGCATACAACAGTAAATTCAGGGTGGACACCCCCCTCCAGAGCCCAGGGGGCAAGGGTTGTAAGTTACGCCCCCAGGGCATATGAGGTTTGTATGGAACGGGAGGTCGTATAAACTTTGCATCGGATGGAGCTCATTTGATCGGAAGTCGGAGATTCTAATGCCCATTTCAAGAGACAAAAGTGAATGGAGGGCAACCGGCCCCCCCCCCCCCTTCTCTCAAGCCTATCACTCCCCAAAACCCATTCGATCATAACTTTAAGAGAGTTATTTTATTCAGCAGTGTTGAAAGATCCAGTAATTATGTCTTTGTTGATGTCAACCTTTCCACAGTCTTCAGGGCAAGGGTTGTAAATTAAGCAAATCGTTCATTGTTTATATACGTGTATGTTATTGTTTGAATTTTACTTTCCAAAAGACGAAGGGCATTCAGGTGAGTCTTTCAGAGAGTGTTGAGGGGCGTGTTGAACTAAATTAAAACACGTTATGTGTATATATATTATCAAAAGGGCGTAACTCAGGAATGGCTGAGTATATTAATTCGGAACTTTCTGGAACTGATAAAAAAGGCAATATTTGCATGCTACAACTACTACTACAACTACCACTACTACCACTGCTACCACTACTACTATTAAGTTGGTATTAAGTTGGACCTTTCAGTGAATGCTTAAAGGAGATCATCGGACCAAAAAGCAATATGTGCACGCTACTACTAATACTACTATCCGTGCTACATTTATTAATGCTACTACTACTACTTCAACTACTTCTATCGCAACTACTTGTAAGGCTAGGAACATTGAGATGATAATTTCAAGAAGTATATGAGCAAGCAGGTTATCAAAAGGACATATCAGCAATGACATAGCAATGGCCAATTAAAACTTCCAGGATTTGATAAGAGGGATATTCAAATGACCAACAGGCAATACGTTAATATTACTGTTGCTACTAGTACTACTGCTGTTACTATTAAATAACTTAACAAACATTTTCAACAAAGCAAAATTTTCAAAGAAAGGTAAAGAGCTAAATTAAACCAAAAATGAGCAGCAATATAGTCAAATAATCTTCCATGCGTAAAACCACCACAAATCACCATCAATAAATAAAGGAAACCAAAAACGAACAGGAAGTACAATAAGTCAAACTCAAAACGAGCAAAAATTAACATGAGTAGGGATGACAACCCCCATGCCTTCTCAAGACCAGAACATAATTTGTACTTTACTGAAAAAACAACAACAACAAATGAGCATAGATTATCAGTTTACTATACATATACTGATATTTATTCCTTGAAGTTTTAATAATTTTTTGTCTATTAAAGTTAAAAAAATAAAACATTTAAAATGTATTTTGTTTTTAGTAAAGTGCAAATTATGTTGTGATCTTGAGAAGGCATGGGGGTTGTCAGCACAGCTCATGTTAATTTTTGCTCGTTTTGAGTTTGACTTGGTTATTCATTGTAATTTATGTTCGTTCTGGTTTTCATTTATTTATTGATGGTGACTTGTGGTAGTTCTACACTTGGAAGATTATTTCATTTTAGTTCTGCTCCTTTATTGTTTTATCGAGCTCTTTCCTTTTATTTGAAAAACTAGCTTCGTGGATTTTTTTTTTTAAATCAATTTCTGTTCGTTTTTTATTAATACAGTCTTTTTCACGGAAAAAAACATTTATATTTTTCGTTTTTTTTTCTATAAGAATCCATAGTTTGAATTACTATTTGCATGTTGGATAAACTTTTTCAACAATTTTTAATCCTGATACAAATAGTATTGTTTAATTTAATTTTATACCTCCTCAAGTTGACCTGAAAAATAAATTTTAATACCGTTCCAAAAAATTCTATCTATGCACTCTGACACCCTGGATACACTTACACTCTTTTGATTTATTTAAACTGTAAGAGCAGAAGTAGTGATAGCAGTAGCCCCAAAAGTTTCAACTTAATACCACCGCTCGCTCTTGATATATGGCTGAGGTATCTTATTGGCAACCATACATACAGTGCCTTTTGATTTAGTTTTAAAGCAACAATTAGCTTTAAAGCGTAATGTACCAATTGCATAATTGTGTTGGGTTGACATACCCAATATTCCTAGAGACAGAGTTATCGGAGCATTCTACTAAGCTGAACAAAATGGCTGTCTCAAAATTTTGACCGGATGTGTTGGGAGGAGGGGTGCTTGCTCTCCAGTCTCTTTTGGCTCTTAAAAAGGGCACTAGAACTTTAAATTTCCAATCGAATTAGCTCCTTTAAAAGATTCATTGATATTTCTAGCTATTATAGAGCAGCGAATTTTCATTTTTGTTGGCATCGTATTTTGGAGAAACTTTTTCAACAGTTTTTAATCCTGACACAAATCGTATTGTTTAATTTAATTTTATACCTCCTCAAGTTCACCTGAAAAATAAACTTAATATCATTCCCAAAAATTCAGTCTATGGTCTTTGACAACCTGGATGCACTTACACTCTTTTGATTTATTTAAATTGTAAGAGCAGAAGTAGTAGCAGTAGCAGTAGTAACCCTGAAAGTTTCAATTTCATAGCCCCAGTCATTCTCAATATATTTGTGAGGTGTCTTATTGGCAACTATACACACAGTGCCTTTTAATTTAGTTTCAAAGCATAATGGCCCATTGCATAATTGTTGGGGGTTGACATATGCCTAGAGACATAGTTACTGGACCGTTCTACTATGTTGAACAAAATGACTATCTAAAAATTTTGAGTGGATGTGTTTGTAAAATGAATGGGCTTGGGAGGAGGGCTGCTTGCCCTCCAATCTCTTTTGACTTTTAAAAAGAGCACTAACTCAATTCCCATTCGAATTATATTCTTTAAAGTTTCAATGATATTTCTGGCTATTATAGAGCAGCGTTGCCTATGATATTGTTTATATGCCCTTTTGAAAGTCTGCTTGCGCGAAATTTTGTCGTTTAATTGAAATTTCCCCCTAAACATTCCCTAAAACTTTCACCTTAATAACCTTAGTGTCATTAGTTACAGTAACTGAAGTGGTAGTATTATTATTGTAAACATAGTGTCTTCTGGCTAGTTTAAAATCCGCCACAACTTACCCTTAAAGGTCTAACTTAATAATGTAAGCCGTTCTTGATATATTGCTCTGTCACCTTTTTGAAAATCTACATGCTCATAGTACGTTTTGATTTAGTTTGAAATCCGCCTAAATATTCCTTGAAAGTTTCACCTTAACACTCATAGCTTGCGTAGTAGCATTAGTAGCGGTATGCGCATAACACCTTTGGTTTCTTCAACATCTCCTGCCACTAAAGCTAAGGCTACTACTACTAATTCTACTGCTGCTACTACTAAAACTAAGGGTATTAAGGCGAAAACTTTCTCAGAAATATTGGAAGTGTATGGAACTAAATCGAAACACACTACGCCCACACACATTCTCAAGGGGACGTATCAGAAATGCTTCAGGAACGGTTGATGTTATTATATTGAAACTTTCAGCGTGTGTTGAAGGGGACGTTGAAGAAACCAAAGGCGGTATGCGCATACTGCTACTAATGGTAGTTCAACTATTGCTACTACACAAGCTATGAGTGCTAAGGTGAAGCTTCCAAGGGATATTTAGGCGAATGTTGAACTAAATCAAAACAAGCTATGAGCCTGTAGATTTTCTAAAAGGTGACAGAGCAATATCTCAAGAACGGCTTACATTATTAAGATAAGATAAGATTTATTCTTCATTAAATACACATATTATATTACATGTTATTACTCCCCCAAAGGCTCATTGGCCTGTAAAAAAGGGGGAAGACAAATGAGTTACTAACTCAGAGATGAAAAACAGAAGAAAATTTAAAATGATCGCTTACTCAGAGACAGAAGAGCAAAAGGAGAAGAAAAGAAAATATGAATAAAATAAAAACTATGGAAACAAAAATAAATAAAAGATAGCGGAACACTTAGGGGCCGGTGGAGGTCACACCATGAAGCTGAGAAAAAGTAAAACATGCACACGAAAGAATGTCCCAATTTTTATAGAAGTCCCAATCAACGCTAAGGAAAGGGTAATACTTGGCGAAGTATATCGTTCTCTAAGTAGGTCTATAACTCAAATTATGGAAACATTAGAAGATGTTCTTGGAAAAGTTTTTTCTGAAAAATCCGAAGTTATATTGATGGGTGACTTTAACCTTGACCTTGTGGAACCGTCATCTAGACAGGCTTCTGATCTTTTGTCTTTACTAATTTTGTATGGATTAGCTCCTTGTATAAACATACCGACGAGGATTTCTAACAAAACAGCAACATTAATTGACAATATTTTTTCATCACTACACTCCATTAAGAACGAAGTACTTTTTTCTGATACTTCCGACCATTTGGCAGTTGCAGCCTTGTTTCCAACCCCCCAAAATACACAAAGATTTAGTTCCCCAGGATAAACCGAGATTATGTTGCTCACCAGTGGAGCTGGATAGACCGAAAGAAGATCTGGGTACATCTTCGTGGGACTTTTCATTACCAGAAAATATTAATTTGGGCAATTATAACGATATATTTGCCAGTTTTATGACACTATTAAGGAAAAATTCTCAGCTTATTGTCTAAAAGCTCCTATAAGGAATCCTCGATCAAAAAGATCAACACCCACAGCTCCCTGGCTAACATCGGGGTCTTCAAGTCAATAAATAGGAACCAGAACCTTTAGAAAGTGTACAAAAACAGACCAAGTGATGCTAAATTAGAAGCATTTAAGTTGTACCGTAATATGCTGAAATCAATTATTCGGAGAGCTAAAAAAGTATATTTTACAAAGAGATTTGATGATTGGGGTAAAAATATAAAGAAGACGTGATTAAGGAAGTTAGTCGGCCATCCAAAAAACTAGAAGGTCGCCCTAAGTCTCTTATGGTAGACGATCAACTTATCACAGAAAAAGGGCAAGTACGACATCATATGAACAAATTCTTTGCAGAGATGGGGAAATCAACTCCTAATAGCGTTTCGTATTGCTCTGTGTCACAGACTTGGAAGCAGTTCCTAGGCCCCCCGTGATTGAAATCAACAGTTCTTAAGGATGTTACAGTGCAGGAAATTACAAATATTGTTTTGTCTTTAAAGAATTCTTCAACAGGTTTTGACAAAATTTCTGCTAAAGTAATCAGACATATCCTTCCATCAATTATCACCCCACTTTGCCATTTGATTAATAGGTCATTCAACTAGGAGTATTTCCTCAACGTCTTAAATTGTCGCGTGTGATAGCTCTCTTTAACGGAGGTGACCGTGAGGATCCTGGGAACTATAGACCGATCTCTCTTTTGTCAGTGTTCTCTAAGATATTTGAAAAGCCAATGCTCAAACGTCTGGTGAGATTTCTTCAAGCAAAATTTTATTTCCATCAGCATTAGTTTGGGTTTCGCGCGAAGTATTCTACAGAATATTCTTGTAATAAACTTTTTCAGTTTATACGACAATCTTTAGATTCTAATCTTATTCCTGCAGCCATTTTTCTTGATGTAAAGAAAGCTTTTGACAGTCTTACATACAAGATCCTCATTGGTAAACTTTCTCATCATAGTGTGCGTGGGAAAGCATTGTCTTGGTTCTATTCATACCTTACTGACAGATCTATTGCCATGGAAGATACAGACAAGGAAGTTCCAATTGAATACGGAGTACCCCAAGGTTCTATTCTTGGGCCAACCCTCTTCCTGATATATGTGAACGACCTCTACCGACTTCTTAACACCCCAATTCCCGATGTTTGCTGTGGATTGTGTCACAAATGTCACTCTCAGACTATGTCGGTGTCCACATCTGATAGTCGAGAAGAATTGGTAGCATTTGCAGATGGCACTACTCTAGGTGCTGCAGCTCCGGATGAGTCATCCCTTATTCTAAAGCTTCAAGCAATGACTGAGAAGATACTCAATTGGTTTGACATAAATCAACTAGCTTTAAATGTAAAAAAGTCGTATCTTCTTATTTTTTTCCCGTAGAGGTGTGAGCTGCCCCGCAATTACTGAGCTTCCTACACCAAGAGGCTCCACAAGTCGCCCCACGGATCGATATGTGCGATTCGTGGGAGTTCTTTTGGATAAAAATTCATCGTTTAAATGGTACGTTCAAGTAATAAGAGGAAAAACTTCCCGTGGATTTGGTATCATCCGTAAATTAAAACGTTTATTTTTTTTTCCTATACTCTGTCTTTTATATTTCTGTCTTGTTTTCCCATATACATGTTACTGTTTATCTTTATAGATGTCTACATTTCCTTCTGTACTTGCTCCTGTTCATGTTCTTTATGAGAAAGCTGTAAGAGTTCTCCATTCGACTGCCCACACTCCTGTTGATTTCCTTAAGATTAGAGATATTTATGTTATATCTCTATCTTCGTCGGCATATCAATTCTTCCACGGAGATTTCCCATTTTGTTTTTCTGGACTACTTAAGCTAGTAGGGGAAGTAAATTTGTACGCAGTTCGAAACTGGTAGGATGTGATGATTCCGGCTACTTCCTCGGTTAGTTCAGATATGGTCTGGTCATGACTGTGGGACGTGCTTGGAACTTGGTTCCTGCTGAGATTCGTCAGTCACGAACACTTTGCTCCTTTAAAAGACAGATGAAAAGTTTCTTATTAAAGGTAAATATTAAATAATTTATAGTTATTTTATGGTGTTTTTTTTTTTTTTTTGGGGGGGGGGTTTTTTTTTGACGTTGGATCCTCGATGTGTAGAGAATTTTATTTGTTTTTATTTATTGTCGGGTGATAGGAGGGTCGCTGTTTCGTGTGGACTGTCGGTGAGTTGACTTCTTTTCCTTATAGATTTATAAATTAGACATTGTTTAGTATTGTTTATTCCAAGTTTGAATATTAGTCATTTATTCTATATTGTTTCCCAAATAGCAGACCATTGAGTCCTTTGGGATATTGTTTTTGTTATTGTTATTTATGGAAATAAATGGAACTTGAACTTGAACTCAAGATGCAATGGGATAACTAATGAACGATTAATTTCCTGAATGTGGTTTCTAGCTTTATTGTAAACCTTAGAAAGTGGTTTTAACAGTGAAGGAAAGGTTGACATCCACACTATTGGACAGTAAGAAATGTTAGATTGGATTAAGCAATGAAAAAGGAT
This sequence comes from Artemia sp. Qi Xiang Cuo, assembly GCF_049724085.1. Lineage (NCBI taxonomy): Eukaryota > Metazoa > Arthropoda > Branchiopoda > Anostraca > Artemiidae > Artemia > Artemia sp. Qi Xiang Cuo. The sequence continues at coordinate 38,286,638 of NC_142801.1, forward strand.
TTTCAAAATTGATCCAGGAAAAGTATGTTTAAGTTTCTTTAAAATACCGAGACTCCTAAATATATTCATTTTAATAAAATCAATGTGACGTTTGAAAGATAGGTTTTCATCGACAAGAATGCCCAAAAAACGAACATGTCGGTCTTTAGATCTATAGATTATCCCATTTGGCTGGCGAATTTTTGATAACGGGACAAACCTGAGAAACACGCGAAAAAATAAAAACAAAACTGGACTGGGAAAATTTTAGGGTAAGATTATTAGCATCAAGCCACAAAATTACGCTTTCAAACAATTTTTCCAAATTTAATCGAAGCTCTGATTCACAGTTTATCGAAGTGCTAAGTGTGCTGTCATCAACAAAACAAACAAGGACATCAGAAGAAGGCGAACTACAGTTGCCACTATGGGCAAGAGAAGGCTTTGATGACAAAGTCTGCAGCAATTAATAAGTTTCTGCTTTTTTTTACAACATAATAAAGATTCTTTACAAAAATCAAAAATAACACCGGCCCGAAAACTGATTCCTGGGGGACGTCAAAATTCACTTGTGAGGTGACCAGAAAGGTAGATCAACAGAAATTAACCTATCCTTCAAATAAGACTGAAACCAAGGAAATACATTTCCCCTTATTCCAAAATGAGACACCTTCGATAGAAGAATTTCATGGGTTAAGGAATCGAAAGCCTTACGAATATCCAGGAATATAGCAGCCAGAATCAATCCCGAATCTAAAGCAGAATGAATAAAATTCAAAAGGGTCATACAGGCATGTTCAGTGGAGTGCTTCACACGGAAACCAAATTGAAAATCATGAATAAAATTTTTAGATTTTAGGAAGGTAAGGAGACGAGAAAGCATAGCCTTTTCAAAGATTTTTACTAAATATTGATAAGATTGAAATTGGTCGATAATTTGCCGGATTATTTCTTGGTCCACCCTTATACAATCCGAGCACGCTTGAGAGCATCAGGAAAAACTCCACATTCAAATGAAAGGCTAACAATTTTTGTTAGAGGCAAAATTATTGAAGGAAGAACATTTAGTAGGGATAGAATCTGGCCCAGAAGAGGATGAGATTTTCAAGCCATTAACAATTTTAGTAATTTCACTTACTGTTACTGGCTCTAGAAATATAGACTTAACACAAGACGGCCCGAGGTTTGATCTAAAGTCCGGCTTAGGCCGAGACAAAGTAACTGTATAAGCAATATTCTTACCAATATTAGCGAAGAATGAAGTGAATGCCTCTTTGACATTAATCTCACCCTCCACAGCTTAATCACCAATGACCAGACTCACAGGTAAAGAGCTAGATTGTGAACCGGCTTTAACTACAGAATTTATTACCTTCCAAGTTTTACAAATATCTTTGTCACACGCAGCAAAATTATTTAGATAATAGAAAGATTTGGCTTTCCTACACAAGGAATTATATATATTCCGGTAGATCTTGAAATGACAAAGACAAATAGCACTTGCTGAAAGTGTAGCGCATTTGTAAGCTCTCCAGAGATTATTTTTCCTTCTCCACCTTTTGAGAAGTCCGGAGGTCATCCATGGGTTTAGAGGAACAATCCTTTTAGACCTATTATTAGAAGTTGGCACTTTACAGATGCTAAGAATAGCCTCTTTTATGGTTCCATAAAAGGACTCAAAGAAACAAGAAAGATCCTTATCATTATCAGACAAGTTCCACGAATTTTCGGCTAATTTAGACCCAAGAAGAGATAACTATCTCACCTAACCTAATAGAATAGGAATCAAATACTTGAGCCCGGTTACTCTTCCCCTGTCTAAAGCTGAACCGAGAATATATTGGAAAATGATCGGAGATATCACTAACTAAAATCGAGTTTTCCTTCAAACTAAGCCTAGAGAAGATATTGTCAATCAAAGAAGCTGTAACATTAGTTACTAGTGTGGGGATGGATGTAGATGGTAGAGTTCCTGCTGCAAGAATGGTTGCAAGAAAATCAACTGAAGCCGAAGAGTTTGAATCCATCAAATTTATATTTAAGTCACCCATTATAATTAACTGACACGGACGTTTCAGTGTTTTGTCAAGTGTTTCCTCAAGATTCCGAAGAAACAACGGAACCGCACCACTAGGAGAACGATAAATATTGCCTATGATTAGATCAATACCATTAGATCTAATTTCTGTAAATTGTGACTAGAAAATATCTTCAAAATTCCTTGATAAGTCATCCCGCAAGCAATAATGCAAATTGCAAGATATATACATGACAAGACCTCCTTTAGCCAGCTTGCAGCGGTTTATACGTTCTATTTTGTAATCATGGATATCCAATAGCATTTCATTGCCAGAATCGAAAAACGTCTCACATAAATCCACAACATCAGGCTGTCCATCCGAAACAATTTGTCTTAAATTATCTATTGACGAGGAGAGACCCTGAATGTTAAGCTGAAGTGCTGTCAGAGAATAATTTCCTTTGGTAGCCTCCTCTCCCCCCCCCCCAAATCTGAAACAAATCTGAGTCCATTTAAGTCACCAGATGAACCAAATACACATGTTTACTTAAATCTATTGCAAAAGAAAAACCTGTCAAAGGATTACAAACACATAAATAACTAATTTCACAGCAGTTATTATTGGAATCAACCATGAGCACGGAAAGAGAGAAAAAAATAAATAAAAGAAAAAAAGTTAGAAAATTAAACGAAATGAAAAAGAAATTGTGAAAAAAATTGAAAAGTAATGACCTGAGGAAGGCATTTACAAATCAAGAAAAATATTAACAAGTCACAAACTAATGCATTCATGCAAATAATTTATTTTACGCATACGAGTTCACCCGGAACTTTGGCTAGAACTTGTCCATGATCAGACCAAACACTTCTTGGGCCAAAGGTTCTGCGAGCCGCATTTAATAGATTGCGATGGTTTTTAGTTTGGTTTTCAGACACAAATACACCTGACTTAGCCAACTTACTTTTTGCTGTAATCACTTTTCGAGCAATATCCAAGCTTGAAAATTTTACCATGGCGGATGCAATTTTCACATCCTCAGTTTGAGTATCAGGCATACGGAATCGATTAGCCTTTAAGAGGTCCATTTTTTTTTTAATCTTGCAAGCCCTTTATTTGTGTTATCACTCCATTAAGATTATCCATCAATTCCACATTGGGGTTTGGTTTCACAGCGTAGAAAATTAGGGTGTCAAGTAAGGTATCCTGCTCAAGTTGGTCAACCCTGTCCTCTATTTTAGAAATTTTATTTTCAAGCAAGTTCACAGCATTATAAAGTCTTTGAAGGTTTGTTTCAATTTTTTCAAATTTAGCATTATATTCAAGGGAAATATAATTATAAACTTCGTTCACATCATCTTCACTGATAATTTCAGAAGCTCGGCGATCTTTCATTGTGTCTGATACGACAAGAGATATGTCATCCATTAGATTGGACTTAGTGTTCATAAATTCCTCTTGAGTTTCATTTATTATTTCCTTTAAAGTTGATGCTGCTGCAGAAGTCGGAGTTGACGGCGCTAGTCTGGATTTTGCTTTAGTTTTAGTGAGTAGAGACAAGTAGCTTTTACCCTTAGTCTTGAAATATCAGGGAATAAGCTCTGCTCCTCAAAAGCCTTATTTAAATCTTTATCTGTCTTTGTACAAGCTTCTTTAAAGTGCTCATTCCAGTTGCAGATATGAGCTTCAGCTATATTATGCTCAGAGTGGGTACCGTAGCAAAAGACTATATATCTACCTTGATTTTTCTGATCTTTGGTGCTTTTAATAACTACTGATGGCCATAAGGGGTATCCCTGAAATGAAGCTAGGACAAAATCGAACGGTTTGTATTTTGCCATTTTACAATCTGCAGTCATGAGGGGGGGGGGCACTTTAGGTAACAAACTTCAACAATAAAATGTTCCAATTTTCCACCCCAAAGTACTCACGTTTGTAATATGTGCTTGGTTTCAAAAAATTTCAGCAAGGACTATATCCGATTCAATTAAAAACTTGTTTAGCTCTTCACTCTTTGAACTCTGACAGTGAACTTGTGGCAGATTTTGAACTAGCCAGAAGGCACTATGTGTATACTATCAATACTACCACTACAGTTACTGTAACTAATTACGCTAAGGGTACCAAGGAGAAAATTTTAGGGAACACTTAGGGAAAGTTTCAATTAAACGAAAATAAAATAGGCATACTCGTTTTCAAAAGGGCATATAAGCATTATCATGGGCAGCGCTGTTCTATAATAGCTAGAAATATCATTGAAACTTTTAAAGGAGCTAATTAAATTGGAAATTAAAAGTTCTAGTGGCCTTTTTAAGAGTCAAAAGAGATTGGAGGGCAAGCAGCCCTCCTCCCAAGCCCGTTCATTTTCCGAACACATTCAGTCAAAATGTTGAGACAGCCATTTTGTTCAACATAGTAGAACGGTCCAGTAACTATATCTCTAGGGATATTGGGTATGTCAATCCTCTGCAATTATACTTTAAAACTAAATCAAAAGGCACTGTTTGTATGGTTGCCAATAAGACACCTCAGCAATAAATCCAGAGCATCTGGGGGTATTAAGTCGAAATTTTTGGGGCTACTACTACTGCTATTGCTGCTCTTACAATTTAACTAAATCAAAGGAGTGTAAGTGCATCCAGGTTGTCAACGAGCATAAACTTAATCTTTGAGGATAATATTGTTTTATTTTTCAGGTCAACTTGAGGAGGTAAAAAATTATGTTAAACAATACTATTTGTGTCAGGATTAAAAATTGTTGAAATCTTTCTCCAACATACAAATAGCAAGCCAAACTATGGATTCTCATAGAAAATACTGAAAAGATATAAAATATTATTTTTCTTCCGGGAAAATTCAATCAAAAACGAACCATGTCAATTAAAAACGAAGAAAAATTAATTAATTTTTTTTTTACCACAAAGCAAGATTTTCAAAGAAAAGTGAAGAGCTCCATTAAACCAAAAATGGGCAGCAATATAGTCAAACGATCTTCCAAGCGTAAAACTACCTCAAACTACCATCAATAAATAAATGAAACCCAAAACGGACAGAAATTACAATAAATAACCAAGTCAAACTCAAAACGAACAAACATTAACATGAGCAGGATTGCTAACCCCCATGCCTTCTCAAGACCACAAAATAATTTGCACTTTACTGAAAACAAAATAGATTTTAAATAATTTCGCCTTTTTTACTTTAATAAAGAAAAAGTTATTAAAACTTTAAGGAATAAATATAGTATACACATATTAAACTGACAATCCATGGTCTTTTTTTTTGTTTTAAGTAAAGTACAAATTGTGTTCTGTACAAGTTGTCAGCCCTACTCGTGTTAATTTCTGTTCGTTTTGAGTTTGACTTGGTTATTTATTGTACTTTCTGTTCGTGTTGGGTTTCATTTATTTATTGATAGTGAGTTATGGTAGTTTTATGCCTGGAAGATTATTTGACTTTATTTCTGCTCATTTTTGGTTCAATGGAGCTCTTTACTTTTCTTTGAAAAGCTCGTAGAAAAGAGCTCACTAACAGCTCGGATGTTTTCTAGGAATCTGACAATAATCCTCAGACAAGAAACTCTTATTGGGGTGGCCCCCCGCCTAGAATATGGGAGACCAAGGTCGTAGACATTGGGTAGTAAGTTGAAATCAGCCTTGATATTGATAAAATTATCTCCCAAGATCCCTCTAGCCAATTTCAGAACAGATTTGACCTTCGAGAGCTTGCTCCGTCTTGTGGAATTGGTACATAATTATAACCTACCATTAGTCCACTACACTCTCCTGCAGGTTTCCCACACTGTGCCGAATGACTGACTCCCCTTGCGCAAAGAACATATTATACACGGTTGGGTTGAGTCTCTCCGCCTCTCGAACAGTTCAGCATTAGGCTTCCTGGGACGTCCAAAGTGGATTAGGCTGATTTCATTACCTACGAGCTCCCCAAAACCTAATGCTTCTCATTGTATTCTATCTATTTCTAAAATTTGGCCCTTGGAGGGGGCTTCTCATATTTAAACCGATACATGAAATTGTCCTTGATTTACTGGGGCATAACATGCGGCACTGCGTGACAAAACACATTTTTTACTGGGGCTCAGATTGAGGACCATGGTGTTCTACCATATTCTTTGCAATGAGAGCGATTGGTGATAAAATTAACGAGATACCACCAAAAGCTTGCATGTAGCCCATTCATTTTATAGGGCTAACTTGTACTAACAACTTCAACATTTTTTTTTAAAGATAAACGATAATGACATTGGCCTGACAGATAGGAAAAATATTAGCCACTACCATTGCAAAAAACGTATGTAGAAGGCTTTGGCTTATCCGTAGGTTTCATAGTGCTAGCTTTTATGGTAATCTGGAAGTCTGACTTGATGAATTTCTATCCTTCTTTCTACACCTGGCGTTTATATAGTAAGTTGTTCACACGATTTCGAATTGTCGGAAATGAATACCGAATTTGAAGGAATAAAGTGAAGCAAACGTTCACTTGAACGTCGGAAGCACAGGAAACATGTCAAGGAAAATAAATATTTTCTGAACCGGTGAGCAGGAAGGAGAGAAACTTTAGCCCATTATGTCCCTGACTTATGCATATGACATCTTAATGCTTTCTGAAGTATTGATTTAATCAGGTTTTGACCTATTTCAGACTTATTGACACCTACTATCATAGTTGGACGCAGGACAAAACCTCCTGGGGTATCGGAAGAAATATGAAAAACAGTCTTTCGACAACCATTTTCAAATTTTCCAGGGTAGTCCTTCAGACCAATCTCGAGGAGAGGAGTCGCTCCTGCACAAATTTACCACTCTTGCGAACTAGCATAACAGAAAAAAGGCTCTTTTTCTCACTTCAGATTATTGAAAGACATAATTTACGTTTTTGAAAACATATATTTAGTACTCCATATTCTCAAAAACACTATTATGAAGTGTTTATTAAGAGGAGTTCCACCCTCCAAAAAGTATCCCTTTTTTAAAGACATCCGATTGTTCTAGTAAAAGTTTCAATAATAAAAATGGCTATTGGAAACCAACCATGATGAAAAGAATATCAATTCAACAACATAGGAACTTTTCTATAGTAGATCTACTTAGAGCTTATTGCTTCAATAAAGACCTCTAGTCCTTTCCTTTATTTGTGCAGATAAATTAAACTCCGAACAAAGACGACTTCTGATTATTCGTTTTTCAATATCTCAAGTGCAAGCAGCTAAAAATAATATTCCAATATCTTTGTCTATTTGAACCGCTAACATTGGATTTGGAGGCTTTCAAATTTTGCGCCAAGAATTGCATATTTTTCTCATGCTTATTCTTCTATAAGAGAAAACACAGAAAACAGTTTGGATAATTTGCACCTTCGGATCAAGGGCACAGCTTTCCTTTCACAGGCAAGGGAGTAGTTAAAATTTCGGATAATGTGGCTAAAATTAGCTTAACAAAAAATAAATCATTGTTATTACCTCATAAAAAATTAGTTTGTCAATAATATATAATTTCTCAGAATGATCAAGTTTGAGGGAGAAAGGAAAAGCTTTAAGTACACCAAGTTGGTTAGGCTTTCCGAGGATATATTTGGGTTTGCAATAAAAAGTCTATAGCTTACTGAAATTCTTTAGAGCAGTCCATGCATGACAACTTGAATGACCTCCGACATTGACTTCTATGTTTTGGCACAGATGGCTTCTTTATAGACTCTCCACAGCCATCACAAGTGAAAAAAACCATCTTAACTTAAACCAAAACTATAATCTTCTAAATCTCAGACCTAAAAAAAGTAAAATTGGAGTAGCTTAAGGCCATACATTTTGAAATATATTGTCGATCATAATCTTTTAAATAAACTAAAAATGGGACCCCCCCTTAATAGAAACATCTGAACGATTGCTCCAGAGGGAGGTAACGGTTAATAAATTCACCAACTTAAAAATACTTGGGAGTGTTGGTTAGCTCACTCAACACTCACATAAGAAACAAAAGTGATGACAGGATACAACAAAAGAAAAATTTGAATATTTCGAATCCCCATTCCGAAATTCTTTCTCGACAGAAATATTCAACGAAAATTCTTTCACTCAAATCAGCCTCCATATAGCCCAGCTTTGTCACTCATATAGCCCAGCTCTTATGTTCATTCGAAGAGTCCCGAGGGGCCCAAAGTGGAAACAAGAGAGATTTGTACGCCAGACGCTACTGACAAACCCCTTTCTTTTTACGGTGACAGGATGTAGAAACTGTCAATACGCTGAGAAAAATGTGCTTCTACAGCGGGAGATCATATAGAAAAATGAAATGTAACTTGATTTTTATAAAAAAAAAAAAAAAACACCAAAAACATTAAAACTTGATTGAGGTTCCTTCTATTATTACACTGTGCGTATAAAGTTCAATTACAAAAAGTATATAAAAATGTCAAACTTAAAACGAGCAAAAATCGGCAAATAAAAGACGCCAAACTACGAGCAGAGATTACTATGAAAGAACAACATAAAACGAACAGAAATTAATGCAATTACTTTTTTTTCATATTTGAATTTTAACGGAAAGTTCAAATCCGTAAAATTTTAATTAAATGTCTTTAGCGGACAAAAATTAACTTCAAACTGGCAAAATTCACATTATTGTTTTGAAAAATAAAGTTCTGAGACAGAATCAAACTTTAGCGTAAAGAGCGAGGCGTCGAGGAGGGGACCGCCCCCTTCATATACGGAATAATTTCTGTTCGTTTTAAGTTTTAATGTCGCTCCTTACTTTTAGTTAAAAAAAAAACTTGTTTTTTATTTAATTTCTGAACGTTTTTGAATCAATGCAGCTTCGATTTTGGCTCACCGTACATAAATAATTAAAACGAAATTTGCGTTTTATAATTAAATAATTAAAAATAATTAAAACGAATATTTTTTTTTTGCTAAATGGCTGTCACGAAATTTTGTTCTGACGTAACTTACGATTTAACTTACGTAACGAACTTCTATATTGGTATATTTTTATTACTTATATTAGGGAGTTCTCCCCCTAGTCAATACATCGCTCTTTACGCTAAAGTTTAAATTTTGTTCCAATTTTTAAGAATGACCCCTTAATCACAAAACCGTTAATTAGCATAAATAGCTCTGATGAAATTACAAAAAAAAAAAAAATTAAAGCGTAAAGAGCGAGGTAATGACTAGGGGGCAAACCCAATCATACACATAATGATTTCTGTTCATTTTAAGTTTTGATGTTGCTCCTTACTTTCATTTGAAAAAATTATTTTTTTAATTTAATTTCTGATTGTTTTTTTTTAATAATGCTGGGAAATCCGGCGCCCCCTCTATAGCAATTTCCCTTCCTCCATGAAAAATTCCTCCATGGAAAGATCCTCCCACGTAACCCCAGACCCCCTCCACCCAAACTACCAGAAAAATCCCCCCTGAAAACGTCTGTATACTTCCCAATAACCAATACTATTTTTAAACATTGGGCAAAGTTCATAACTTGCAGCCCTTCCCCCGGGGACTGTGGGGGATTAATTCGTCCTCAGAGACATAGTTATTGTATTTTTCGATCACGCTGAACAAAATGGCTATCTAAGAATTTTATTCGGGTGAGTTTGTGGCAGCCACGTGATACCAGAAGAAGAGGAAACGCCCCAAAAATGCCCTACGACGCAGCTACCAGGCTCTAAGGTCTAAGGAGGATCTAAGGTGTAAGGTCTTGGGAAAAAATGAGCGTGGGAGGGGGCCTAGTTGCCCTCCATTTTTTTGGTCATTAAAAAGGCACTAGAGCTTTTAATCTCAGTTCGAATGAGTCCTACCACGATATCCTTGGACCACTGGGTCGCTACGATCACCCTTGGAAAAAACAAACAAAAAAGACAAATAAACACGCATCCGTGATCTTTCTTCTGACAAAAAATACAAAATTCCACATTTTTACAGATAGGAGCTTGAAACTTCTATAGTAGGGTTCTCTGATACGCTAAATCTGATGGTAGGATTTTCATTAAAGTTTTATTACTTTTAGGGAGTGTTTCCCTCTTTTTCAAAATAAGGCAAATTTTCTCAGGTGCGTAACTTTTGATGGGTAAGACTAAACTTGATGAAACTAATATACTTGAAATCAGCATAAAAAAGTGATTCTTTTCATGTACCTATTGGTATCAAAATCCGCTTTTTAGAGTTTCGGTTACTATTGAGCCGGGTCGCTCCTTACTTACAGTTCGTTACCACGAACTATTTGACAAAACATCCATTTACTTATTTTGCCTTTAGTAAAGCATGATGACACTCGTGCTATAATTAGGGTACGATAGGGACGACTTCCCAGTTCATATATCTAGTAATTTCTGTTCGTTTTGAGTTTGAGTTGAATATCAGTTTTATCTTTGGTACATTATAAGTGCATTATTGGTTTCATTTTTTATAAATCTAATATCTGGTTCTTTTAACTTTAATACCTGTTTGTTCGTTTTTTTAACAGTAATTGGGGCACAAGGGGACGACTTCCCAGTTCATATATCTAGTAATTTATGTTCGTTTTGAGTTTGAGTCGAATATCAGTTTTATTTTTGTTACATTAAAATTTCATTTTTGGTTTCGTTTTTTTATTTAAGTCTAATCTCTGTTTATTTTAAATTTTAGTTCATTGTTCATTATAATTTCTTTTAGTTTTTTTGATCTGCTCAAGACATGCTTCGCTCTTTACTTTTGTTAATAAAAGCTTTTTTTTTTACTTAATTGGAAAAAGAGGTCATGTTTCATCCTCAGTCTTCAAAGCGCTTACGGTATTAAGATGAAACTTTCGGAAAATGTTGAGGGGAATGTAAAGTATAGTGTATGCAAGTTGTCTACGTAAAACTTTTTTGAGCAATGAAAATCAGATACTTATGGATATTCCTGGATATACGTATATATTTTTTAACCGAAAGACGACAAAAAAGGGTGATCTCGGATTTTATATTTCGTATACTCAACCAGCTATCTGAAGAGATGATTTATGTACAAACATTGAGCAGGTTTTTGAATATTTACTTTTAGAAATTAGCATTAATACTAAGAAAAAGGTAATATATAGATCCCCAAGTGGATCTACGAAGGGATGTCCCAAAATTTTGGATGATGTTCTTATGAAAATTTCATCTGAAAAACCAGAAATAATCCTAATGGGTGACTTCAACATTGACGTAAAGGATATGTCATCTAATCGAGCTTCCGATCTTTTGTCGCTGGTAATTTCGTACGGACAGGTTCCTTTCATAAATATACCGACACGGATTTCAAATCAGTCAGAAATATATAACGTTTTTTTCAACAATGTATTCCGTATAAAATGAAGTGCGGATCTCCTGCATATCGGATTACTTCCCAATTGGAGTCCTTCTTCAACTTTCTCAGATTTCTAAAAGACAAATAATTCATGATAAACCTATATTTCAATATAAACCAGCAGAGCTTGACCAAATCAAGGAAACTGAATAGTACTTCGTAGGATTTTGTACTATGTGAAAAGGTTAATTAAGGAAATTATGACAGAGCATCTGATCAGTTTTATGACAATCAAACTAAGTTTTTTTTTTAATATTGTCGAAAACCACGGAAAGTAATGGGTTGTAGATGTAAGAACACGCTCATTTTTTCCCAAAGTCCTTAGACCTTAGATCCTCCTGTGCCTTTAGAGGCACTTAGGGCATCCAAGTAGAGTCGCCAGTCATCTCTCACTGCTGCGGCCGCCCAGACATCTTCCCATTCAGGTTGGATTGAGGCATTGAGGTTTGCGAGGTCAGCCTGATAGCTGCGTCGTAGGGTATTTTTGGGGCGTCCTCTTCTTCTGGTACCACGTGGCTGCCACAGTCACCCGAATAAAATTTTGAGATAGCCATTTTGTTCAGCATGGTCGAAAAATACAATAACTATGTACCCCAACAGTCCCCGGGGGAAGGGCTGCAAATTCTAAACTCTACCCAATGTTTACATATAGTATTGGTTATTGGGAAATATACAGAAGTTTTCAGGGGGGATTTTTCTGGTAGTTTGAGGGGGTCTGGGGTTCCGTGGGAGAATATTTCCATGGGGAAGGGACATTGGTATGAAGGGGGCGCCGGATTTCCCAGCATAATTAAAAAAAAACAATCAGAAATTAAATTAAAAAAAAAAAAAATATTTTCAACTGAAAGTAAGGAGCAACATCAAAACTTACAACGAAAAAAAATAATTATGTGTGTGATTGGGTTTGCCCCCTAGTCATTACCTCGCTCTCTACGCTATAAGTTTTTTTTGTACTTTCATCAGAGCTATTTATGCTAATTAACAACCTTTGTGATTAAGAGGTCATTCTTAAAGAATTGAAACAAAATTTAAACTTTAGCGTAAAGACCAAGGAATTGACTAGGGGGAGAACTCCCTAATATACGTAATAAAAATATACCAATATAGAAGTTCGTTACGTAAGTTAAATCGTAAGTTACGTCAGAACAAAATTTCGTGACAGCCATTTAGCCAAAAAAATAAATAAATAAATAAATAATGCAAATTTCGTTTTAATTATTCATGTACGGTGAGCCAAAATCAAAGCTGCATTAATTCAAAAACGTTCAGAAATTAAATAATAAAAAAGTTTTTTAACGAAAAGTAAGGAGCGACATTAAAACTTAAAACGAACAGAAATTATTCCGTATATGAAAGGGGTTGTCCCCTCCTCGACGCCTCGCTCTTTACGCTAAAGTTTGATTCTGTCTCAGAACTTTATTTTTCAAAACAATAATGTGAATTTTGCCAGTTTGAAGTTAATTTTTGTCCGCTAAAGACATTTAATTAAAATTTTACGGATTTCAACTTTCCGTTCATGGTGTTTTTGGTGTAATGTTTTTGGTGTTTTTGTTTTTTTTCATAAAAATCAAGTTACATTTCGTTTTTGTATATGATCTCCCGCTGTAGAAGCACATTTTTCTCAGCGTATTGACAGTTTCTACATCCTGTCACCGTAAAAAGAAAGGGGGTAAACAAAACACCGTGAAAAAATATAAATGAATGTGCATTGTCAGTTTAATATACATATACTTATATTTAGTAATTAAAACGTTAATAATATTTGATTTATTAAAGTTATAAAAGTAAAAACATTTATGTTTTTTCAGTAAAGTGCAAATTATGTTCTGGCCTTGGGAAGGCATAGGGTTTTGAGCCCTACTCATGTTAATTTCTGCTCGTTTTGAGTTTGACTCGGTTATTTATTGCAATTTCTGTTTGTTTTGGGTTTCATTTATATATCGATGCTGATTTGTGGTAGTTTCACGCTTGGTAGATTATTTGATTTTATTTTTGCTCATTTTGGTTTAATGGGGTTCTTTACTTTTCTTTGAAAAACTTATTTTGTGGAAAAAGTTTGTTTTAATTAATTTCTGTTTGTTTTATATTGACATTGTCTTTTCAGGGAAAAAGACAATTATTTTTTAAATCTTTTCGTTCTTTTAAGACTTTATAGTTTTGCCTGCTATTTGTATGCTGGAGAAAAATTTTCAGCAATTTTTAACAACATACACTCTTTTAAAAATCAGGACACAAATACTTGTGTTTAATTTAATTTCATACCTCCTCTAGTTGTCCTGAAATAGAAAACTTGATACCATTGATCTGTTTACTTTCTTTGATAGCTTTGATACACTTACGCTATTTTGATTTTGTTAAATTTTAAGAGCAGAAGTAGCCCCAAAAGTTTAAACATAATACCCTCAGTCGTTCTTGGGATACTGCTGAGATGCCTGTTTGGGTTGCTCTTTACGCTAAAGTTTTTTATTGTTTTAAAAAATAAAGTTGTGAGACAGAGTCAAACTTTAGCGTAAAGAGCGAGGCGTTGAGGAGGGGACAGCCCCTTTCATATACGGAATAATTTCTGTTCGTTTTAAGTTTTAATGTCGCTCCTTACTTTCAGTTTAAAAAACTTGTTTTTTTTATTTAATTTCTGATCGTTTTTTAGTTAATGCAGCTTTTATTTGTATAAAAATTTTACTTTTCTTTTGCTAAATGGATGTCTTTACAAATTAACTTACGTAACTAACTTCTATATTCGTATATTTTTCTTCTGGCAAAAAATACAAAGTTGCAGATTTTTGCAGATATGAGCTTGAAACCTATGTAATAGGGTTTTCTGATACGCTGAATCTGACGGTGTGATTTTCATTAAAATTCTTTCACTTGTAGGGGATGTTTCCCCCTCTTTAAAAAATCGAGTAAATTTTCTCAGGCTCGTAGCCTTTGATGAGTAATACTAAACTTAATAAAATTTATATATTTAGGATCAGCATTATAAACACATTCTTTTGATACATTTATTGACATCAAAATTTCGTTTTTAAAAGTTTCGATTACTATTGAGCCGTATCGCTTGTTTTTTTATTGTTTTTTTATTACGTATATGTTATTACTTATATGAAGGGGTTATCACCTTAGTCAATACCACTCTCTTTACGTTAAAAGTTAAAAAAATTTTTGATTCAGAAACCCCTGAATCACAAAGGCCGTTTAATTAGAATAGATAGCTCTTTTGAAAGCACTAAAAAAAAACTGTAGCATAAAGAGCGAGGTACTGACTTGGGGGAGAACCCCCTCACATACGTTATAATTTCTGTTCGTTTTAAGTTCTAATATTCCTTCTTACATTTCAGTTGAAAAAACTTGTTTTTTTTTATTTAATTTCTGATCGTTTCTTAAATAATGCTTGGAAATCCGGTGCCCCCTTCCTAGAACTGTCCCTTACCCCAAAGAAACATCCTCCACGGCAATATTCTCCAGAGTAACCCCCTCCTCTATCCCCCCCCTCCAGAAAAAACCCTTCCTGAAAATGGTTGTATACTTCCCAATATCCAATAAATAATGCTGGCAAGTCCGGCGCCCCCTTCATGGCAATTTCCCTTCCCCCATGAAAACTTCCTTCATGAACAGATCCTCCAACATAACCACCGACCCACCCTTCCCTCCCCCAACCACAAAAAAAAACTCCTGAAAAATTAGGTATAAATACCAAAAACCAAAACAATAAGTTAAAATTGGGTAAAGTTCATAACTTTTAGCCCTCCCTCTGGGAACTTTGGGGGATTAAGTCATCCTAAAAGACATTTTTATTATATTTTCGACCATGCTGAACAAAATGACTATCTAAAAATTTTGATCGTGTGACTTTGGGAAAAAAAATAATCGTGGGAGGGGGCCTGGTTGCCCTCCATTTTCTTCTGTCACTTGAAAAGGGCACTAAAACTTTTAATTTCCGTTCGAATGAGCCCTCCCACCATATTTTAGGACCACTGGGTCGATACGATCACCCCTTGGGAAAAAAAAACAAAAAAACAAACAAACAAACAAACAAATGAACACGCATCCGTGATCTTTCGTCTGGCAAAAAATACAAAATTCCACATTTTTGTAGATAGGAGCTTGAAACCTCTACAATAAGGTTCTCTGAAACGCTGAATCTGATGGTGTGATTTTCATTAGGATTCTATGACTTTTAGGGGTCTTTCCCCCTTTTTTTGAAAATCAGCCAAATTTTCTCAGGCGCGTAACTTTTGATGGGTAGCACTAAACTTGATGAAAGTTATATATTTGAAATCAGTATTGAAATCTGATTCTTTTGATATATCTATTGGTATCAATAACCCGTTTTCTAGAGTTTCGGTTACCATTGAGCCGGGTCGCTCCTTACTTACAGTTCGTTACCACGAACTGTTTGATTTTAATTTTTGTTCGTTTTGGGTTTCATTTATTTATTGATACTGATTTGGGGTAGTTGTATGCTTGGTAGTATATGATAGTCCGGACGCCAGGTGTTGAAAATGTGAACCATACCACGACGGAATGGGGCTGCTACGAAAATTAGCCTACCATCCATCCCCTAAATTGACCATGCGGATACAAAAATACCAATGGCACTTGCTTGCGAGTGGTGAAACACTCCGAAACTTGACATTTTATTATATTTTGGCGTTTCATGCAAGAAAATACATGTTCCACAAAGTTTGAGGTGCAGTTTTCCTCTCAAATACAAATGCCTAGAAGCCATAGAATGTTTTCATAACAAACTAACACGATTAGTTAAAAAAAATGGCACGGCTAAAAAAAATGACAAAACTTTATGAATCTTGAACAGTCTTGGAAAGTATAAACAAAATCAAATTGAATATTAGATATATAATGATATCAATTGTTGAAAGATTAATCAGTTAAAGTTTTTTTTTCACTGTAATTTTTATTTTCATTTTCAATGCTGTAAAAACTTGAAAATAATAAATTTGTTAAATACAAGTAATTTGTTTTCAGTGAAGCACCAATGACGCAGAAGGCTTTAGGCTTTTACAGTTAAAAAAGAGGACAATACTAAAATTTTTATTGTAGTGAAACTATATTTGTCTTGGTCAATCTTGAAAAAAACTAATAGATTAAACTGACTATTTGATGAATAATAATATTAATTGCTAAAAGTTCATCAGTTCAAAATTTTGCTGTAATTTTAATATTTATTTTCAGTATTAAGTACAAAAGAAAATATAATTCGTTTTCAGTAAAGCACCTTACTTTTCTTTGAAAAACTTATTTTTCGGAAAGTTTTTTTTTAATTAATTTTTGTTCGTTTTTGATTGCAAAAAGTTTCAAGTTTTTTTTGGCATCGGGGGGGGGGGGGGTTCTTAATGTCCGATTATTCTTTACTTTAAAAAACGGATCTAGAACTTTAAATTTAAATTGAATGAGGCTTTTATAAAAGTCTGTACGATTACCTCTTTGATAAAAACCTTATATATAAACAATAGACAGCTTGCATAACTTGTGGACAGCGATTGATAACAATGAATATATTGAAAAAATAGCTCCAATAAGGGAGTTTAGACCATTTCACTTGCTGACACAAAGGGATCACGGCTGTTTGGAATTTACCTTAATAGGAATTTGTGTGTCAAAGCAATTTTGCATCTATCACAGAGTATGTATTTTAACCTTATAATTGATTAATTATGACAAATTTCCTATGTGTTCTTCCCATACAAAACCCCTTCCCATAAGTTATAAACCCCCCTTAATAAGTTATGTCCCAGGGCATAACTTACAACGCCTACCCCTGGGCCCTGGAAAAGCTGTGTTGACACCGGAGTTTTTGTTATCAGAACTTTGAACTATTTTAACAAAATGTCTATCTCAAAATTTTTATATGATGCATTGAGGGCGTATAGGAGGGAGAGGGGCTAGTTGCCCTTCAATTTCTTTTGACTCTTAAAAAGTGAACAAGAACTTTCAATTTCCAATCAAACGAGCCCTCTCTAAAGTTTATACGAGCATCCTTCCATAAGAAATAAAACGAAGGATTCGGAGAATCCTTAAATTACAACCCTTGCCCTGAGGGCTGTGGGGGAGTTGTAATCCTCAAAGACCTAATTTCCAGAACTTAAAACTAAGTTTAATAAAATGGCTGTCTTAAAATTTTGATTGGATGTGTTTGGGGAAAAGTTGGGCGTGAGAGGGGGTTAGTTGCCCTCAAATCACTTTTGACTATTAAAAAAGGACACTAGCCTTTGGAATTTCCAATCGAATGAGCCTTTTTTGAAGTTTCTATGACACTGTCTTCTATAAAAACCTTATATGCCCCCAGGGCATAACTTAAAACCCTTGCCCTGAGGGTTGTGGGGGATTGTCCTCCTCAAAAACATATTTTCTATCAGGAAATCAACTATGCTGAACAAAATGGTTATCTCAAAATGTTGATTGGATGTGTTTGGGGGATTGAGGGGCGGGGGGGGGGGGCTATTTACCCACAAATCACTTTCGCCTATTAAAAACGACACTAGCCCTTTGAATTTCCAATTGAATGAGCCTGTTTTGAAGTTTCTATGACAACGCCTTCTATAAAAACCTTATATGCCCCCAGGGCATAACTTAAAACTCTTGCCGAGGGTTGTGGGGGAGTGTCTTCCTCAAAAACATATCTTCTATCTGGAAATCAGCTACACTGAACAAAATGGCTATCTCAAAAGTTTGATTGGATGTGTTTGGGCAAATGATGGGCATAGGGGGGGGGGCTAGTTGCCCTACCATCACTTTTGACTATTAAAAAGGGCACTATCCCTTTTAATTTCCAATCGAATGAACATTTTTTGTAGGTTCTACGACAACGCCTTCTATAAAACCTTATATGCCCCCAGGGCATATCTTAAAACCCTTGTCCTGAAGGTTCCGGGGGAGAGTCCTCCTCAAAAACATATTTTCTATCTGGAAATCAGCTACACTGAACAAAATGGCTATCTCAAAAGTTTGATTGGAAGTGTTTGGGGAAGTGATGGGCGTAGGGGGGGGGGGGGCTAGCTGCCCTCCAATCACTTTCGACTATTAAAATGGCAATAGCCCTTTAATTTCCAATCGAATGAGCCTGTTTTGAAGTTTCTACGATGACTCCTTTTATAAAAACCCTAAATGCCACCAGGGCATAACTTAAAACCCTGGCCCTGAGGGTTGTGGGGAAGTTTCCTCCTCAAAAAAATCTTTTCTAGCCGAAAATAAACTACGCGGAACAAAAAGGAATATCTCAAAAGTTTGATTGAATGTGTCGAGGGGAATGATGGGTGCAGGGAGGGGGGGGGGAGGCTAGTTGCCCTCCAATCACTTTTGACTATTAAAAAGGGCACTATCCCTTTGAATTTCCAATCGAATGAACCTTTCTTGAAGTTTATACAAGAACGCCTTCTATAAAACCTTTTATGCCCCCAGGGCATAACTTAAAACCCTTGCCCTGAAGGTTCTGGGGGAATGTCCTCCTCAAAAACTTATTTTCTATTTGGAAATCAACTATGCTGAACAAAATGGCGATCTCAAAATTTTGATTGGATGTGTTTGGGGACATGATGGGCGTGGGGGGGGGACTAGTTGCCCTCCAATCACTTTCGACTATTAAAAAGGGCACTAGCCATTTAATTTCCAATCGAATGAGCCTGTTTTGAAGTTTCTACGACAACGCCTTCTATAAAAACCTTATATGCCCCAGGGCATAAATTAAAACCCTTGCCCTGAGGGTTGTGGGGGAGTGTCCACCTCAAAAATATATTGTCTATATGTAAATCAACTATGCTGAAAAAAATGGCTATCTCAAAATTTTGATTGGATGTGTTTGGGGAAATGATGGGCGTGGGAGGGGGGGGGGGGAGGGGGCTAGTTATACTCCAATCAATGTCGAATAGTAAAAAGTGCACTACTGCTTGAATTCTCAGCCGAATGAGCATGTTTTTAAGTTTTTACGACAACGACGTGTATAAAAACCTTAAATGTCCCCAAGGCGTAACTTAAAACACTTGCCTTGTGGGTTATGGGGGCGTGTCCTCCTCAAAAATGTATTTTCTATCTGGAAATCAACTACGCTGAACAAAATGGCTATCTCAAAATTTTGATTGGATGTGTTTGGGGAAAACATGGGCGTGGGGGGGGGGGGGCTAGTTCCCCTCCAATCAGTTTCGACTATTAAAAAGGGCACTATCCCTTTGAATTTCCAATCGAATGAGCCTGTTAATAAGTTTCTACGACAACGCCTTCTATAAAAACCTTATATATGTCCCGAGGGCATAACTTAAAACCCTTGCTGTGAGGGTTGTGGGGGAGTGTCCACCTCAAAAATATATTTTCTATCTGAAAATCAACTACGCTTAACAAATTGGCTATCTTAAATTTTTGATTGGTTGTGTTGGGGGAATTAATGGGCGGGAGGGTGAGGGCGGTGCCTTAGATACACTCCAATCACTTTTGACTATTAAAAATGGTATTAGCCCTTTAATTTCCAATTTAATGAGCCTGTTTTGAAGTTTCTACGACAACGCCTTCTATAAAAACCTTATATGCCCCCAGGGCATAACTTAAAACCCTTGCCCTGAGGGTTGTGGGGGGTATCCTCCTCAAAAATATATTATCTATTTGGAAATCAACTACGCTGAACAAAATGGCTATCTCAAAATTTTGATTGGATGTGTTTGGGGAAATGATGGGTGTAGGGGGGGGGAGGGGGGCTAGTTACACTCCAATCACTTTCGACTAATAAAAAGGGCACAAGCTCTTTAATTTCCAATTGAATGAGCCTGTTTTGAAGTTTTGATGACAATGCCTTCTATAAAAACCTTATATGCCCCCAGGGCATAACTTAAAACCCTTGCCCTGAGGATTGTGGCGGGGTATCCTCCTCAAAAATATATTTTCTATCAGGAAATCAACTATGCTGAACAAAATGGCTATCTCAAAATTTTGATGGGACGTGTTTGGGGGAATGATGGGCGTGGGGGGGGAGGCTAGTTGCCCTAAAATCATTTTCGACTATTAAAAAGGGCACTAGAACTCTCGATTTCCAATCAAATGATCTCCCTTTGAAGTTTCTACGACAACACCTTCCATATGAAGTGCCTCTGGGAAAAAAAAAATAATAAATAATAAAACATTGGAGCCATATGGCCTTTACTATAGGCAACGCTACAGCGTTGCCTCTGATGAACAATCTTCTGTGGCATATTACCTTAATTTGCACTTTGGAGCAAATTAAGATCCTAAATGTTTAACTTATTTTGGCATTTTCATAATGTTTGTGACACTTGCATTTTAAACATTTATGCCAAGTCCAATTTTTCTTCTTTCTTGCCTTTTATACACTGTTATGGAGGTAAGGGATGGTTTTGGTCTATCTGACGAATAAATCTTGGTGTTTTGATCCAGGCCAAGCAGAGTTGATTTGAAGAAATTCTAATTTCTTTCAATATCTGTATCCTCAGTTATATGCTCATTCCAATCAATTTTTGCTAAACCATTACAAATAAATTTATGATCAATGAAAGTCTTTTTAACCATGTATATTAAACTGACATTCTCTAGGCATTAGTTATTTTTTCAGTCAAGTGCCAATTTTGCTCTGGTCTTGAGAAGGCATGGGAGCTGTCAACCCTTGTCATGTTAATTTTTGCTTGTTTTGAGTTTGACTTGATTATGTATTTTAATTTCTGTTTGTTTTGGGTTTAATTTATTTATTGGGTGATTTGTGGTATTTTTATGCTTGGAGAATTATTTGACTTTATTTCTGCTCATTTTTAGTTTAATGGAGGTCTTTACTTATTTTTGAAAACTTGTTTTGTGGAAAAAGTTTTTTAAGTTAATCAAAGGCAGCACAATAGCGCTGCCTAAGTAAAGCACAATGTTGGCACAATGTATTATTATTTTTTTGTTTTCTTTTTACATACCAGGGCACTTTGTATCAAAGGAGTTGTCATAGAAAATTCAAAAAGGGCTCATTCAATTGGAAATTGGAGTGGCTAGGGCCCTTTTTAATAGTCAAAATTGATTGGAGGGCAACTAGCCCCTTTTTGAGATAGCCATTTTGTTCAAACCCTTTTGTTCAGCCCTCAGGGCAAGGGTTTTAAGTTATGCCCTGGGGGCATATAAGAACAATGTTGCCACAATGTATTATTTATTATTTTTTCCTTTAGACCAGGGCACTTTATATCAAAGAAGTTGTCATAGAAACTTCGAAAAGGGCTCATTCAATTGGAAATTGGAGTGGCTTGTGCCCTTTTTAATAGTCAAAAGTGATTGAAAGGCAACCAAAATTTTGAGATAGCCATTTTATTCAACATAGTTTTAATTTCTGGAAATTAGGTCTTTGAGGATGACAACCCCCCACAACCCTCAGGGCAAGGGTTGTAAATTACGCCCTGGGGGCATATAAGGTTTTTATAGAAACTTCAAAAGGGCTCATTTGATTGGAAATTGAAATAGCTAGTGCCCTTTTTAATAGTCGAAAGTGATTGAAGGGCAACTAACACCCCTTTCACACCCACCATTTCCCCAAACACATCCAATCAAAATTTTGAGATGGCCATTTTGTTCCATGCAGTTTAAAGTTCAGAAAATTATAAATTTGAGCAGGACACTCCCCCCACAGTCTTCAGGGCAAGGGTTATGCCCTTGCCCTATAATGGTTGAAAGTGATTGGAAGGCAACTAACACCCCTTCCACACCCACCATTTCCCCAAGCACATCCAATCAAAATTTTGAGATAGACATTTTGTTCCATGCAGTTTAAAGTTCAGAAAATTATACCTTTGAGCAGGACACTCCCCTCACAATCTTCAGGGCAAGGATTATAAGTTATGCCCTGGGGGCATATAAGGTTTTTTATTGAAATATTTGTTGTAGAAACTTAAAATAGGGCTCAATTGATTGGAAATTCAAAGGGCTAGTGCCCTTTTTGATAGTAAAAAGTGATTTGAGGGCAACTAACCCCCCTTTCACGCCCACCTTTTCCCTAAACACATCCAATCAAAATTTTTAGATAGCCATTTTATTCAACGTAGTTGAAAGTTTTGGAAATTAGGTCTTTAAGGATGACAACCCCTCGCTGCACAGCCCTCAGGGCAAGGGTTGTAAGTTATGCCCTGGGGGCATATAAGGTTTTTATTGAAAGCCTTGTATAACTTCAAAAGGGCTCATTCAACTGAAAATTGAAAGGCCTAGTGCCTTTCTTAATAGTTGAAACTGATTGGAGAGCAACTAACACCTCTCTCATGCCCACCATTTTCCCAAACACATCCAATCCAAACTTGAAGATATCCATTTTGTTCAACACAGTTGAAAGTTCTGGAAATTAGGTCTTCTAGGATGATAACCCCCTCAGAGCCCTCAGTGCAAGGATTGTAAGTTATGCCCTGGGGCATATAAGGTTTATATAGAAAGTTGTTGTAAAAATTTCAAAAAGGGCTCAATTGATTGGAAATTGCCCTTTTTAATAGTCAAAAGTGAGTGGAAAGTAATTGACCCCCCTCCCCCTCTCAGGCACACCATTTTCCCAAAAATATTCAATCAAAGTTTAGAGATAGCCATTTTGTTCAACGTAGTTAAAAGTTCTGGAAATTATGTATTTAAGGATGACAAACCCCCCAGAGCCCCCACGGCAAAGGTTTTAAGTTATGCCCTGGGGGCATATAAGGTTTTTATAGATAGAGTTGTTGTAAAACTTCAAAAGGAGCTCATTCAATTGAAAATTGAGAGGGTTAGTGCCCTTTTTAATAGTCAAAAGTGATTGGAGGGTAACTAACCCCCCTCTCACGCCCACCATTCCGCCAAACACATCCAATAAAAACTTTAAGATAGCCATTTTGTTCAACGTTCTGGAAATTAGGTCTTTGAGAATGACACCCCCCCCCCCCCCAGCCCTCAGGGTAAGGGTTGTAAGTTATGCCCTGGGGGCATGTAAGGTTTGTATTGAAAGTGTTATTGTAGAAACTTCAAAAGGGCTCATTTGATTGGAAATTGAAAGGGCTAGTGCCATTTTTAATTACTGAAAGTAATTGGAGAGCAACTAACACCCCTCTCACGCCCACCATTTCCCCAAACACATCCAATCAAAATTTTGAGATAGCTATTTTGTTGAACATAGTTGAAGGTTCTGGAAACTAGGTCTTAGAGGATGACAACTACCCTACCAGCCTTTAGGGTAAGGGTTGTAATTTATGCCCTGGGGGCATATAAGGTGTTTATAGAAAGCGTTGTTGTTTCAAAAAGGGCTCATTTGATTGGAAATCAAAAGGCCTAGTGCCCTTTTTAATAGTCAAAAGTGATTGGAAGGCTTGAAATTTTTATAGTAAAGATCAATGTGAGTATAATGTATTATTTTTGTTGTTGTTGTTGTTTAGACCAGGGCACTTTGTATTGAAGGAGTTGTCATGGGAACTTTGAAAATAGATTGAAAATAGAAAGGGCTGATGCCCTTTTTAATAGTCAAAAGTGATTGGAGGGAAATTAATCCCCCTCCCATGCCCACCCTCTCATTTTTCCATTATTTTTAAAAACTAAATGTTGCCCTAAGATTAAATCAAAATGCAGTGTGTTAATGCTAATTCCCAATAAGGCATCTCAGCAATATCCCAGGAACAACTGAGGGTATTATGTTCAAATTTTTGGGGCTAAATCTGCTCTTAAAATGGAAGCAAATCAAGATAGCAGAAGTGTATCCAAGCTATCAAAGAAAGTGAACAGATTTTTTTGTGAATGGTATCAAGTTTTCCATTTCAGGTCAAATAGAGGAGGTATGAAACTAAACTAAACACTACTATTTGTGTCCAGATTTTTAAAAGGGTGTATTTTGTAAAAAATTGCTAAAAAGTTTTCTCCAACATAGGCCAAACTATAAAGTCTTAAAAAATCAAAAGATTTGAAGTATTATTTTCTTTTTCCCTGAAAAGACTGTGTCAATGTAAAACGAACAGAAATTAATTAAAAAAAATTCCACAAAAAAAGTTTTTCAACGAAAAGTAAAGAGCTCCATTAAACAAAAAATTAGCAAAGATAAAATCAAATAATCTACCAAGCGTGAAACTACCACAAATCAGCATCGATAAATAAATGAAACCCAAAACAAACAGAAATTACAATAAATAACTAAGTCAAACTCAAAACAAGCAGAAATTAACATATGCTGGGCTCAAAACCCCCTATGCCTTCCCAAGGCCAGAACACAATTTGCACTTTACTGAAAAAAATATATATGTTTTTACTTCTATAACTTTAATAAATCAAATAATATTATTCATTATTCAGATTTTTTTTTTTTTTTAATTGTACAACAGTGAAAGAAGTGAAGATAAAAGTTCTCCCCCCACAAAATATATTAATTAAGATTATTCTGCTTATCAGCCTATGTAGTAAGAATTGTTTTCTTAACATGTTTCCTTATGTAGGCTACTGGGTAAATATCTAGGTAGCACAATAACTTAGCTAGGATGAAAGTGAAAACATCATTTGATGCTATTTTTTATGATTTTTCATAATTCAAGAATTATTTCTAGGGATAATTGCATCTTGAGCCCTTAAAGGGGCCCCAAAGGTATTTTATATGAATAATGAAAGAGCATAAAATTTCAAACTAGCTAAATTACATACATTTCACTTTCATCCTAGCTAAATTATATGGCCAACTGCAAATTTACCATATAATTTAACCCCCATCCCCCTAATGTGCAAATTTATACCCTGAATTGTCAACAGATAAGCATTGAATTGCAAAATTCAGCACTACTTTTGTTGATGGTATTCAAAAAACTTGAAATGGTAGGAAACTAGCTTATATTTGAGTTGCCTAATAAATGAGGTTTGAATTGTTATAAATAAATATTTTTGGAACATATTACTGTTGAACAGCTTATTTTTAAACTAGTGATATGTTTTTACAGTTTTCAATAGCATAACTAGTGTTGATTACTTCTTTGTGTGGTTACAAAAATGAAATAGCCTACCTTTTGGCCCCTTTAAGGGCTCAAGATGCAACTAGCCCTAGAAGCAATTGTTAAATTATGAAAGAGCATAAAAAAGGTATCAAATGATATTTTTACTTTCATTCTAGCTAAGTTATTGTGCCACCTAGAAATTTACTTGGACATCCACCACATGGCTAATATGGAAGTAAAGTTCATTTGTGATGCAAATGGATGTTATATTTAGATTGAGGATGCAATTCTAGGTATATATTTGCACATTAGGGGGTTGGGGGTATATATTCTGTGAATATATAGGTTCTAAGAAATTCAAGAATTTCTTAGAAAAACTGGAAAAACAAGGAAAAAAGTGAAGACAAAGACTCTCAACCTTGAAAATGTGTTAACTAGGATTATTCTCCATATTATGGAGTAAGAATTGTCTTCTTAATATGTTTCCTTAGGTCTAGCTGTACTCCTAGGCTTAAAATACTGGTTGGCCGGTTGACTAATTAAAAGATTTGTATATATATACACTGTCAGATTAGCCATCTGGTGGTATCCCAAATTTACTTTACTGGCTACTACTACTTATTATAGAAATTTACTGGCTACTTAGGTAAATATCTACCAAATCATATTATTGAGTTAGGAATAAAGTGAAAACACCATTCAATGCCTTTTTTTTATGCTGATTACAAATATAATAATCATTTCTATTGGAAATGAATTTCAGCCCCCCCTATATATGCCAATTCAGGGTTAGGTTGTAGAAATATATACCCTGAATTGGCATATATAGGGGGGGCTGAAATTCATTTTCAGCCCCCCCCTATATATGCCAATTCAGGGTTAGGTTAGGTTGTAGAAATATATACCCTGAATTGGCATATATAGGGGGAGGGCTGAAATTCATTTTGGTAAAGTTCTACAAAATCATATTATTGAGTTATGACACAAGTGAATACACCATTCAATGCCTTTTTTATGCTGATTAGGAATATAATAAGCATTTCTATCGGAAATGTATTTCAGCCCCCCCCCCCTAGATATGCCAATTCAGGGTTAGGTATAGCCTATACAGGGGGGGGGGGATGAAATTTCTGATAGAAATGCTTATTATATTCATAATCAGCATAAAAAAAGGCATTGAATGGTGTATTCACTTTAGTCCTAACTCAATAACATGATTTCATAGAACTTTACCTTCATTTCCAATAGAAATGATTATTATATTTGTAATCAGCATAAAAAAAAGGCGGTAAAGTTCTACAAATCATATTATTGAGTTATGACACAAGTGAATACACCATTCAATGCCTTTTTTATGCTGATTATGAATATAATAATCATTTCTATTGGAAATGAATTTCAGCCCCCCCTCCCTATATATGCCAATTCAGGGTTAGGTATAGCCTATTTAGGGGGGGGGGGGATGAAATTTCTGATAGAAATGCTTATTATGTTCGTAATCAGCATAAAAAAGGCATCAAATGGTGTATGCACTTTATTCCTAACTCAATAATATGATTTCATAGAACTTTACCAAAAAGGCATTGGACGGTGTATTCACTTTATTCCTAACTCAATAATATGATTTGGTAGATATTTACTGCTACTTATACCTAGAACTGTCATAAATGCAATCTCCTAAGCCCAAGAAATGAGGAAAGGGAAAACCCTCAACTAGAAATTAACCAGACACCCAGTAATTGGACAACTAATCACTGCAAACAGTCTCAATTATACCATTACCATCAAGAGAGTGGATTGTTTCCTGATCAGATTAAGAGCATTAAAGAGGGTGTCAAATGGTATATTATTCTTTTTTCTGCATTAGGCCGCAAGTTAAATTTATTTTTCATCAGATCAGCGAATTAATATAACATTCAATAAATTTAGGACTACCCTTTGATCTCATCCAGAGTCATCTTCTTCTTCTTCTATTTAACAGCAGGCGGGCTTTTCAGTAAAACTACTGAAGTCATCTTCTTCTTCTATTTAACAGCAGGCGGGCTTTTCAGTATAACTATTTAGCCCTTTTCCTTTTGCTTCACTCTGTGGGCTACAGAGCTACTGGCTTGATTGCCTCATATTTATTAGATATATTCAGATATCTTTCAGCAGATCTTTCGACTGTAGGAGTTCAAATATAAGATGATAGATGTCGATTTCTATGCTCTGTGTGCAGGTATAGTTGGCTAGGCTCTTGGCTGATAGTGGGATTTTGTGGTGTTTGAAGTATTTTAACAGTTTACAAAGAAAGGTATGTTGTGCAGACGTCAGCATATTACATTCAAATAGGCAATGGTCAATTGTTTCATTATTCATATTACAATGCCTGCAAAGAGGGGACAGGGGAATTGAACCACT
The DNA here is from genome assembly GCF_049724085.1 of Artemia sp. Qi Xiang Cuo. NCBI lineage: Eukaryota > Metazoa > Arthropoda > Branchiopoda > Anostraca > Artemiidae > Artemia > Artemia sp. Qi Xiang Cuo. Next base: position 38,314,249 of record NC_142801.1, read on the forward strand.
TGAATTAGAAAGCTTATATGAGAATGCAAGGAAATTTAGTCCATTTGTTCCAGAACGAATTCTATGATAAATTTTAGAAAGATACTTATTGGGAAAGGGGGAAAGGATAGGATTAATCTTATTAAAATTAATATCTGATAGCCTCCATCGGTAAATATCTCTAATTGGGATTGGTCTCCCACTTGGCTGGTCAATATTTATAGCATTTTTTGCTATTTCATCAACCTGATGATTACCACTTATGCCAGAGTGGCTAGGAATGTACTGAAAGTAAGTTTTTATGCCGCTTGAAGCAAGATTATCAATAATACTGAGACAATGATAAGTGTCAATGTCCAACTTATATTGAGGAGCTGAAGCCAGCAACTCAAGGCTTGATAAAGAGTCGGAATAGATGATAATATTATTCGAATTTGCAATCAAAGGTTGGTTTCGCTTAAGGTGCTCTAATGCCATGATTATTGCATTTAACTCAGCAGACATTATAGATAAATTATTAAATAGTCTCTCGCACATTGCATTTTTCAGGTAGGGAAGGAAAACACCACTTGCGACCTTTTCATTCATTTTTGAACCATCAACAAATATTTGGAATTGATTTTTATAGGGAATTGTATTAAGTTCTGCAAATTTTTTCTGGACAAAAGCAATGGGGGTTAAATCTTTATTCCATTTTGAAAATTCAGTATTTATTATGGGAAATGACCAATTCCATGGAGGGGATTGGGGGAAAGTAGGTGCAATAGACTTTGCTGGTACAGGGAACTTCTTTTGAATATTGGCATACTCATCTGCAATACCTCCATAGATGGCTGGATTTCTTAACCAATTATGTAATGCGTGTGAGCTATTTGATTCAATTTTTGTAAGATGTTTTATCAAGAGAAAGCTACGTCTCTCCCTTATTGTTGTTAATCCACTCTCCATAAGCAGAAACTTGGTGCTTGTGGGTTTCCTAAGACCAAATATGAGACGTATTATATCATTTTGTGTTGTTTCATTTTTTTGCATCTGGGTCTTTGCACATGCACCATAGACAATGAGCCCATAGTCAATATGGGGTCTTATATGTGATTTATAAAACTGGAGTAAGGTTTTCTCCTTACAACCCCAGGGTGTGGAAAGAAGTCTTTTTAGTATATTTGCTTTTCTATAACATTTTTTTATTTTGTTTGAAATGTGGAGGTTGAAATTAAGTTTTTGGTCAAGAATGAGACCTAGGTAATTAATATTATTATCTTCTGGAATAGTTGTTTTATTTAGAGTTAGTTATGCATTAAAATGGTTTATCTTCCTGTGAAATTGGATTATTTTTGACTTGGTGGATGCAATGGGTAAATCTGAATGTTGAGAGAATTTTTCAAACTGGAAAAGTGACTTTTGCAGATTTGACTGTGCTATCTGAAAGGTGTTGCCAGATGACCATAGCACCAGATCAGTCATGCACGTTTGTATTGGGTTTTCTGCTAATTCTTCATTTAAATCAGATTGAACCAGCGTTGCTGCACATAAGAAAAAATCACTAGATTCTTGAAAAACCCACTAAATCAACACATAAATCAGTAGATTATTGATTAGGAACCGCTAGAATTATAATACTCTATCGTCGTAATTAATAATTTCTTTGTTTCTTTACCATGTTCTATACAGCTGCACCTACAGGAAGGGAGTAAAATTACCCCCCCTAGATTTGAAAAAATATCCTTAGATTGATCTTTTGTTTTTTCTCAAGCGAAAGTTGCCCTTAAAATTGCATCTTTATGTAGGAAACAGGGACGTCGTTTCTGGGGGTGGGCAAGTGTCCCCCCCCAATAATTTGGAGAGAAACACTATTATATAGGGCATGCCCCTTGACTATCTGGATACGGACCTCTCCCCCCCCCCTCCCCCAAATAAAAATACTGGAGCTACTCCTCTGGCAGAGAATAGAACAAAATCTCTTTATTTTCCCGTGCTCTTGGCTTATACTTCCATCACTAAAAATTAGTTATCAGGGATCTAATTGAAATATTTGCTTTTTCTTTTTAATTTGTTTTCCTTGTCGATCCAAAACTCCAGTTTTTTCCCAGAAAATATAGAAACTATTTTTATTTTTACTTTAGTTAAGCTAGTATAATTGATGGGACACCAGCGACAGTTTTGAAAATGACCTTTTTATGTTTTCATGGAAAAAATTTGTCCCATTCTTGACAAATTTCGATAAGCATCAGTCTTATTGCTTCGTTAAAAAAAAGGTACTTGTTAAGTATATGGAACAAACCCAAGAAGTAAAGTTATGTTAATCCTAATAAAATACGCCAAAATAGGATGAAAACTTAATACTTTAGTTTATATAATAATATTATTTGGGCTATATATTTGCACATTAGGGGAGTGTTGAGGTAAAGTAACTTAACCTTACCCCCACCCTCCACCCCAATATGCCAATATATAGCCCAAGTTATACAAGTCCAAGGCGTTCTGTCCCCCGTAGATTATCGGTCGTACATTATCCTTAGCAGGACTGCGTGTGTCATGCTAAATCTAAAGGTATAGTTTTGAAACCTTTCAACTATGCTAAACAAAATGGCTATGTCAAACTTTTCATCGAAAAATCTTTGAGGAAAAGGGAACGACGGAGGGGGGCTAGTAGCCGTTCGATCTTTTTGCTTAAATAAAAGGGACAGCAGAAATTTTAGTTTTCGTTCAAATGAGCCATCTCCCCATGTTCTAGAACCATTGATTCGATTTGATCGCCCCTGAAAAAAACAACAACAAATTAACACGCATCCGTGATATTCCTTCTGGTAAATAATACAAAATTCAACACTTTTGCTGATAGAGGCTTGAAACCTCTACAGTAGGATTCTCTGATACGCCAAATCTAATGATTTGATTTTAATTAAAATTCTTTCACTTTTCGGGGATGTTTCCTCCCTGTTTCAAAAATCCGGCAACTTTTCACAGTTTCTTAGCCTTTTATTGGCAGGACCAATCCTGATGAATCTTATATATTTGGAATCAACATAATAAGCTGATGATATATCTATTAATATCAAAATTCTGTTTCTAGAGTTTCGATTACTATTGAGCCTTGTAGCTCTATTCTTATAGTTCGTTACCACAAACTGTTGGATATGTCAGCACATAAACACCCAAACTTAAAGAATAGGACGTTATCTGTACTTATTAGGTGTTTGTATTACCAGTAAGAAAATCTGGAGAATTATTGGAGTTTCGAGTAGATTTTAGAAGCAAAAATTCAAATCATTAAACAAATCCCAGAGTAAATACACCCCCCCCTTAACTCCCAACCGATTTCAATCATGAAACTAACAATCGATTTAATCTATCTAGTTATATTACAAATCCTGTTGTAAAAAGAACTAAGTTCTATATTCTTTTTCAATGATTTCTTTTTTTATTTAGGAAATTATATTTAATGTATACCAACCTTCTTATTTTTCAATTACGCCATTTCTGTTATACTGCATATGTAGAGAGTGTATTCATATCCCACATTCACTCCACTTTCAAAGGTTTTAAAACAAGAAAATCTAATTTATAACTGATAGACTACAGAGAAAAAAAAACCCCACAAAAATAAAGACAATTGCACCTGAACAAATGTCGTGAAATAGTAAGTATAGAACATTTTTGCAATTCTGCCATTAACTAGGTTCGCCTATTATCTTGATGATAACGCTCTAGGGGTCTATATCTGATATGGACATATGGTGGGAAATCGGAAGTTTCCAAGGCGGTACCAGCTTCTAGTGGGATTTATTTGATTGAATCATTAATCTACGCGCTATATCGTTAAAAATCACTAGATTTAGGGAAAAATCACTAATTTTAGATAAAAATCACTATAAATCACTGGATAAAACATAAAATTGTGAAGAAAGGAAAAGAAAAAGGACACTGAACAAGGAAGGAAGAAAAGTAAGAAAACGTTTTGAGTTAATGCCGGTTTTGATTTTGGCTCACCGTACATGAATAATTAAAACGAAATTTGCATATTAATTTCTATTTTTTTGGCTAAATGGCTTTCTCGAAACTTTGATCGGACAGTTTTGAGAAAAAAGGGGCGGAAGAAGGGGGCCTAGTTTCCCTCCAATTTTTTGGATTACTTAGAAAGGACACTCGAGCTCCTTATTTTATTTACGAACGTTTTTATTAGTAATAAATATGCGTAACTTACGAATTTACTTACGTAATTAACTTCTATAATCGTATATTTTTATTACATATATTAGGGGGTTTGCCCCCTAGTCAATACCTCACTATTTACGCCAAAGTTTGTATTTTGTTCCAGTTCTTTGAGAATGACCCCTTAATCACAAAAGCCGTTTAATTAGAATAAATAGCTCTTACAAAAGTACAAAAAAAAATTTAGCGTAAAGAGCGAGGTATTGACTAGGGGGCGAACCCCCTCATATAAATAATAATTTCTGTTCGTTTTAAGTTTTTATGCTGCTCCTTACTTTCAGTTTCAAACAGCTTTTTTTTTATTTCTGATCATTTTTTAAATAATACTGTAAAATCCGGCGCCCACTTCATAGCAATCTCCCTTCCCCCAGGAAAACTTACTCCATTGGAAGGTCCTCCCACGTAACCCTCGACCCCCCCCCACTCCCGGAAAAAATCTCTCTGAATCCACCCTGCAAACATCTGTATACCTCCCAGTAAACAATATTATATTTAAACATTGGGCAAAGTTCTTAACTTGCAGCCCTTCCCCTGGGGACTGTGGGGAATTAAGTCATCCTCAAAGACATATTTATTATATTGTTCGACCATGCTGAACAACATGGCTATCTCAAAATTTTGATCGGGTGACTTTGGGAAAAAATGAGCGTGGGAGGGGACCTAGTGGCCCTCCGATTTTTTGGTCACTTAATAAGGGCACTAGAAACTTTAATTTTCATTAGAATAAACCCTCTCTCGATATTCTAGGACCACTGGGTTGATGCGATCACCCCTGGGGAAAAAAAACAAATAGACACGCATCCGTGATCTTTCTTCTGGCAAAAAATACAAAATTCCATATTTTTGCAGATAGAAGCTTGAAACCTCTACTGCAGGGTTCTTTGATACGCTGAATCTGATGGTGTGATTTTCATAAGGATTCTATAGCTTTTAGGGGGTGTTTCCTCTTTTTTCGAAAATAATGCAAATTTTCTCAAACTTGTAACTTTTGATAAGTAGGACTAAACTTGATGAAACTTATATACTTAAAATCAGCATAAATATCTGATTCTGTTGATGTATCTATTGGTATCAATATTCCGTTTTTTATAGTTTCGGTTACTATTGAGCCGGGTCGCTTCTTAATTACAGTTGGTTACCACGAACTGTTTGATGATGCCTATTATTTTTTTTTAGCTAGACTACGTGTTCTTTAAAGTATATTTGAAAAAAAAAAACATGTCCCTTAAAGTAGATAGTTCTTTTGTTTTGGCACCATACCCAATATTTTTTTTTGTCAAACTACATGTTCTGTAAACTGCATTAAAAAAGGCCCCTTAAAATATATATTGCGGCATTGCACCCGATATTTTTTCCAGTTAGACTGCACGTTCCTTAAATAAATTTTAAAAAATTCCCCTTAAAGTAGATAATTATTTTGTTTCGGCATAATTTCCTATATATTTTTTTGAAGTTCCATTACATGCTCTTTAAACTTTTTGATCTAGACTAGGTGCAGAGCTTAAAATATAAATAAATATTAATACATTCAATTCTTATAGGTCTTTACTATAGGCAACGCTTTAGGATTGCTTCTGACTTAAACAAGTGAGTAGAATTTTCAATTTCCCTTGAAATGAACATCCGGAATTATCCAGAGGGAATATGGGGGGAATTATCTGGGGGAAGGATTTACCGGGGAGGTATTTCCCGGGGGACAGTTTCTGGGGGGGGGGGTAAACCCCTAGACCTATTGTCCTTATTTTTAATTTTAATTGGTAATTGTAACTTATGTAGGGTATGCCAATGATAACTATCAACCAATGCCATCAATAGTAGTTGCAGCTCCGTCAGTCGTGTCAATTCCCTTAAATTTAGAGAGAGGACCAAATGCTTTTTTCAAAATGTAGGGGGCAGGAATTTGGCATTTTCAAATATTTTTAAATGAAATGCATAAAAAACCGCATTTTTCAATGAAAGTACCTACAAAAGAATAGTTATAAAAATCTAGAACGGGGGGGGGGTAAAAATCTAGGGAGTCATATGCCCCTTTGACCCCCATCCCTCCCCTATTAGCACCATTAAGTTCTGAAAAGAATCTACTTCAGCTAAAAGAATTGAATATATTCTATTCAATTATCACTATAGCAAAGGCTATGGGAAAACATAGAATCAGTTTGAAAAGTGAAACTTCTTTAGATTTAGATTATGTATATATTTTGAGTGTCCAATATAAATTTTTTTTTAGCAAAATGAATGAAATTTTGTATTTTTTTGGGAGTTCAGGGTGCAAGAGTAGGTTTAAAAATTAATTTAAAGAGAACTAGGTCATTCGGACTAAGGATAAGTGAGGACGAGAAGGTGATATAAGGTAAAAAAAAATATATAAAGCAGATAGCTTTAATTACCCGAGTATTATTAGCAGAGATCATGAATGTAGTAAAAATATAGAGTAGCCAAGGTGAAGGGTACGTTTTGGCAGTTGAGAAGTTTGGAAGAAAAGGGAGACGAGTCTGTTAACTAAGGTTAGAATATGGGAAGTCACGGTATTGACCGTGTTAAGCATGGTTCTAAAGCGCAGGTTTGATCCCACTTTGTAGGGCTGTAACGAAAGAAAGGCTAAGAAGGCTAGGGTACTTTTCACGAATGAAGGATTACATATTGCCAAAAAGTGTGATTTTTTACCGTCCATATCTGGCCAAACGAAACACTGGTCGTCTCTGAACTGTTTGATAAGAGATGCTAAGGAAGGATTTAAAGAAAACTAGAACTTCCTTAGAGCGAGTAAAGAGTGAGGCTTTGAATAAACAGGCATCTTGTACGAGTAGCCTGTGCAGCTGTGCCTAAGTAAAGAACGATTTTTTCACAATGTATTATTTTCGGTTTTATCTTTTAGACCACGACACTTCTTATCGAAGGAGTTGTCGTAGAAACTTAGAAAAGGGCACATTCGATTGGAAATTGGAAGGGCTTGTGCTCTTTTATAGTGAAAGTATTGGGGGGGGGCAACTAACACCCCTCCCACACCCATTATTTCCACAAACACATCAAATCCAAATTTTGAGATAACCATTTTGTTCAAGTATTTGAAAGGTCCAGAAATTGTGTCTTTGAGGATGACACTCCCCTCACAACCACTCGGGGGCAAGGGTTGTAAGTTATGCCCTTGGGGCACATAAGGCTCTTATAGAAAGCGTTTTTTAGAAACTTCAAAAGGGCTCATTCTATTGGAAATTTAAAGGGCAAGTGCCATACTTAATAGTCGAAAATGATTGGAGAGCAACTAACACCCCCCCCCCACCCTCTCACGCTAACCATTTCCCCAAACATATCCAATCAAAATTTTGAGATAGCATTTTGTTCAACGTAGTTGAAAGTTCTGGAAATTAGATCTTTAAGGATGAAAACCCCCTCACAACCCTCAGGGCAAAGGTTGTAAGTTATTCCCTGGGGGCATATAAGGTGTTTATAGAAAGCGCTGTCGTAAAAACTTCAAAAAGGGCTCATTCGATTGGAAATTGAAAGGGCTAGTGCCCTTTTCAATAGTCGAAAGTCATTGGAGGGCAACTAACCCCCTCTCACACCCAGTATTTCCCTAAACACATCCAATCAAAATTTTTTTAGATAGCCATTTTGATCAACATAGTCGAAAGTTCTGGAAATTCGGTCTTTGAGGATGACAAACCCCCCAGGGAGAGGGTTGTAAGTTATGCCGTGGGGCCATTGTTCGTGTTTACTTATGCCGCTGCCACCAATGTTCGTAGTGCTAGCTACCGCTGGCACCACTTATTGGGGTGTAAGTACGGGTGTCGCCACTTATTGATGCAAAAATGGCGCAAAAAGGTTGCTATGCCACTTACTCGAAAGGGAGAACCCCTTGTCGGCCCAAATGGTAGTGAGATCCCCGATCTTACCCCAACGGTTCTGCAAATATCGGGTTTGGTACTACCCTATTTACAGTATACCCTGTCCCAGGATATGGTAACGCGATCAAGTGGTCAAATAGCAACTTTCTAAAGCCAAATGTACCCGCCTTGGGTTACGGCTAGAAAATCTCTTAACTCTCTCCTTGGAGGTAACAAACCTCCCTGTCAATATAATAATGACAGTACCTCGTAGATCTATTCCTACCCTGCCCGGGTTACGGAAAATAGTACACAGTTTGTAGAAAATACCTTACTTGTATTCTTCCAAAAAGGGTCACATATAACAACAGAAATATCCTTCCCCAAACGGGGTCAAAACGCAGACTCCTTCCCCAACCGGGGTCAAAACATAGACTAAAAAATAATAATAATCTTTACACAACTGTTCATATGGGTGGACCTCCACTTGGCCCAGCCAATCAGCTACATCTCCATTCAAACCCAATTCTAACTCTTAGATTTATCTTTCAATGACTCCCAACCAGGAAGTATAAAAATAACCTTGGTTCAAAGCTTACCTATTGCAAAACCACTATCGCTTAGTAACGGGAATTTAACCTGTCTTTTGAAATTATACTATAAGCAAATGTAATTAAGAAACAGAAAACAGGCCATTTATCTGAAAAGAAAGAAACAGGGATGGAACCCCAACACCTCCCCACGTAAGATAAATGACCGCCCACGCGCTACCTTGGTCCACCCTTACAAACATAAGCACTTAACTTCAACTTTACAAAATCCATGCTTTCTCTCTTCCACCAGTGTCTGTGCTGCTGCTTCCACCGCTTGGCACTGGAACGGTCGTCCTCACCACATCTCTACTGTAGGACCACCAAGGTCTAGATCGTATAGCATCCACATTTGGTTATGAAAATTGAAGTTCCCAAGATTCGTAGAATTCCATTGTGCACAGCACAATCAAAAACAAAAATTTTCTTGCTCTCACGAATTTACATTTGAGAGGAGCAGAGAATCAGTTTCTGGCACATTTGATGATGCCAGCCATCGTGAAAAATTGGCTGCACTAGCCTCTTAATTTCCATCTGTGGAAACAACCCCACATCTCAATCAAAAAGTAAATTGCCCCTTGGCATAATTTCAAATAATCTAAGGCCGAAAATGCAAAGGCCTGTGACAACGATAAGGGTACTGGGAATGGAGTAGAATTTTGAGCGAACCATGACTCGCCTTTTTTCTGGGTTCCCTCCCCTGGGATAATCAAATACAGAATATGCGTTGATGGTAATTGAAAATGAAATTTGGGTACATCTCCCACTGAATACAATTTGCCGGAAATAATTGTCGATTCCCATGAAGAATACCAGCTATGAATAGGGTTACTGGACAATGGTTTGGGTGAAGTATGAAGTGACTGGGAGAGAGTATCCCCCAAGGACTTCAGATAAGAAAGGCAAAATCTCGGTAAAGGGATCACAACTTGTCCATCAGTTGTGCATTGAGGAAAAGGACTATCCTTCGCGACTTCCCGCAGGAGATCTTCCCCAAGGGATTCCTCCCCATCATAAAGAAACAAACCCTCTTTTGAGTCGATCAGACCAATATAAGATTCCTTCCCAAATCTTTCCAGTCCGACTCGACATTCAATATCTCCCAACTTTCCCCCAATCCGTTGTAGGTCATCCATCTCGATTTTGTAACCATCTTGTTTTAATCTCCATGGGTCTTTGACCTCTTTTCCCCCTTATGATCTATGTTTTCAAAGCAAAGCTCATCCAACATTTTTTTTATTTTTCACCACTGCAGGCTGAATCTCCAAATTTTGTCTCTTCTTTACATTCCTCTTTTCGTCTCTACTTTTCTTAATTCTGTCATTCGCGCAAAATAATAAAGCATCGTTATATCTGATTTGGACTCCAGTGTCCACCATCGTTGACTGCATTTCTTCATTGTAACTGGATTTAATATCCCTTTTCTCTCTTTTAGTCTTCTTCATTCTTACCGCCGAAAAAAATATTTCCTTATCAAATGGGAACTGAACTCCGACGTTTAGTTTTTCATATTGTACTAAAATCTCTCGATTTTTACGTGGAGAAGCGCGTACAATAAATTTCGTCTCCTTATTCTCTGGTACAATCAGCGCTTCATTTTGGCTTGTACTTGTTAGCGTCTCATATTCATTAAAAGTGTTCTCAAGTTTTCTATTTTCTGCAAAGATATCTCCAAAGTCTCCTCCTAGTAAAAGATCCACTGCTAGCATAGGTATTAAGCCTACTTTTATCGTTTTTCTCTGGACCGTACCGTCCTTCTTTGCAATTTCTATTCTTACCCAAGCAGACGGGCATTGGTGCTTATCTCCATAATAACATAATGTTGTAATAATATTTTTATGGTCTATTTCCCTCTTTTTAATTAGGTCCATTCGCACAAAAGTTTGCTCACTCCCTGAGTCAATTACCATTTCGGTCAATTTTCCGTTTAATTTTCCTTCTATTTTATGTGATTTCAAAAACTCGTCAATATTTCCTTGATTATGTGCTATAGCCCAATTCGATCTTTTGTAGGTTACTTTATTTTCTTTATTATGGCAATTTTTGGAAAAAGGCTTCGAGAAATCATTTTTTACCAGATTATCATCATTATGACTATCAAGTATTTCTTTTTTCCGATAGGGCGGCGTAGCCTCCCAATTTATTTTATGGGCCGATTCACCTCCCCCCGTAGTTAACGGAGTTGTATATTTTCTCGTAAAAGTGTTTACTGTTTGGTAATTTTCGTTTTCTCGCAATTGATTCTTAGACAAATTATTATGGCTATCTGACAGCCTAGAAGTTAGTTGTGATTAAATCTCACTTTTTGGAATTAGACCTATCATGGTTCTTTTAAACTCTTGGTGATGTCTTTCCTCTTTCTGTCTAGCTATTTTATCATTCTCCTTTTTTCGTTCTCTGGCTATTCTATCAGCCTCTTCTTTTCGTTCTCTGGCTATTCCATCAGCCTCTTCTTTTCGTTCTCTGTCTACCCTTTCTTTCTCTCTTTCTTGTCTATCTTTCTCTCTTTCTTTTTCCATGAAATTTACTAATTGTTGTGTCGTATCTATTTGAGTACTCCTTCGCGATCCCCTGCTTGAAATTGAACTTCTACTACTGGTGCTACTTGGCCTACTATGATTCTCACTGTCTTTATATTCTCTTAATTTATTTTCTGAATCAGTTCGTTCTCTATCCGTATTGTCTCTTTCTTTATAGGCTACTCTAGCCGTTTCGTCCTCTTTTCTATTCTTTCTAATTTCATCTTTCTCAGCCTGCATTTTTTTCTTATATCTCTGGTACAATCTCTCAAAGGCCTCCATATTAACCTTCCTTTCTATTTTCCTACTTTTTCTATGGGCTTCACTCGCCCCATCCGGTCTTGAGTTAATATCATCTCTGTCCGACATAATATCTGAATTTCATTAACTGAAATTACGTCTTCAGTCTAAATGAAAATTCTTTTATCCATTCAACTTCCGGTTCTCTCGCGGAAAATTGTTTTGACACGCAGCAATTTTAGCCTTATATTTTTGAATGCTAATTAGTTGCGTGATATATTGATTCGTAAATTTTCCAATTATGATATCACAAGGCATAGCCCATAATAGATCTTCATAATTGTATTAACTTATTCCGTATTTCTATCTTTTCTCTTTATATGTAACCACAATAGGCTACTATCACTATGCAGGCTAACTCGACTAGTCTCTTCGAAAACGCAAAATTCTTTTATTATCAACTCTGTTAATAATTCCTGTTCTTGCTGCCACCAATGTTCGTGTTTACTTATCCCGCTGCCGCCAATGTTCGTAGTGCTAGCTACCGCTGGCACCACTTATTGAAGTGTAAGTACGGGTGTCGTCACTTATTGATGCAAAAATGGCGCAAAGGGTTGCTATGCCACTTACTCGAAGGGGAGAACCCCTTGTCGGCCCAAATGTTAGTGAGATTCCCGCTCTTACCCCACCGGTTCTGCAAATATCGGGTTTGGTAATACCCTATTTACATTATACCTTGTCTGAGGATACGATAATGTGGTCAAGTGGTCAAATAACAACTTCTATAGCCAAACATACCCACCGTGGGCTACGACTCGAAAATCTCTTAACTCTCTCCTTGGAGGTCACAATCCTCCTGGTCAATATACTAATTACGGTAACTCGTAGATCTATTCCCACCCTGCCCGGGTTACGGAAAATAGTACACAGTTTGTAGAAAATACCTTACTTGTATTCTTCCAAAAGGGTCACATATAACAACAGAAATATCCTTCCCCAAACGGGGTCAAAACGCAGACTCTTTCCCCAAACGGGGTCAAAACATAGACTAAAAAATAATAATAATCTTTACACAACTGTTCATATGGGTGGACCTCCGCTTGGCCCAGCCAATCAGCTACATCTCCATTCAAACCCAATTCTAACTCTTAGATTTATCTTTCAATGACTCCCAACCAGGAAGCATAAAAATAACCTTGGTTCAAAGCTTACTTATTGCAAAACCACTATCGCTTAGTAACGGGAATTTAACCAGTCTTTTGAAATTATACTATAAGCAAATGTAATTAAGAAACAGAAAACAGGTCATTTATCTGAAAGGAAAGAAACAGGGGTGGAACCCCAACAGCCATATAAGTTTTTATAGAAAGCGTTGTCGTAGAAACTTCAAAAAGGGCTCATTCGATGGAAAATTGAAAGGGATAGTGCCCTTTTTAATAGTCGAAAGTGATCGAAGGGCAACTAAATCCCCTCTCACGCCCACCATTTCCCAAAACACATCCAATCAAAATTTTGATATAGGCATTTTGTTCAACGTAGTTGAAAGGTCCAGAAACTATATTTTAGAGGTTGAAACTCGCCCCCCCCCCACACCCCTCAGGGCAAGGGTGGTCAGTTATAACCTAGGGGTATATAAGGCTCTTATAGAAAGTGATGTCGTAAAAACTTTGAAAAGGGCTCATTCGATTGGAAATTGAAAAGGTTAGTGGCCTTTTTAACAGTCGAAAGTGATTGGAGGGTAACTAACCTCCCTCTTACGCCCACCATTTCCCCAAACACATCCAATCAGAATTTTGAGATAGTTATTTTGTTCAAGGTTGTTGAAAATTCTGGAAATTAGGTCATTGAGGATGACAAACCCCCCACACCCCTCAGGCTAAGGGTTATAAGCTATGTCCTGGGGCATTATAGGGTTTTTAAAGAAAGTATTATCGTAGAAACTTCAAAAAGGGCTCATTCGATGCAAAATTGAAAGGGCTAGTGCCCTTTTTTATATTCGAAAGGGATTGGAAGGCAACTATCCCCCCGTCTCACGTCCACGATTTCCCTAAACACACCCAATCAAAATGCCCTTTTTTTATAGTCGAAAGGAATTGGAGGCCAACTGATCCCCCTCTCACGCCCAGCTTTTCCTCAAACACATCCAATCAAAATTTTTAGATTGTCATTTTGTTCAACATAGTCGAAAGTTCTGGAAATTGAGGATGCCAAACCCCCCACACCCCTCAGGACAAGGGCTGTAAGTTATGCCCTGGGGCCATATAATGTTTTATAGAAAGTGTTGTCGTAGAAACTTCAAAGAGGGCTCATTCAAAGGGAAATTGAAAGGGCTAGTACCCTTTCTTATATTCGACAGTGAATGGAACGCAACTAACCCCCTCTCAGCACATGATTTCCCCAAACACACCCAATCAAAATACCCTTGTTTTTATAACACACCCGTCTCACGCCCACGATTTCCCCAAGCACATCCAGTCAAAACATTGATACAGCCATTTTATTCAACATAGTTGAAAGGTCCGGAAATTAGGTCTTTGAGGATGGCAAACCCCCCACGGTCCCCAGGGCAAAGGTTGTAAGCTTTGTCATGGGGGCATATAAGGTTTTTATAGAAAGTGTTGTCGTAGAAACTACAAAAAGGGCTCATATGATTGGAAATTGAAAGGGCTAGTGCCCTTTTGTAGTCGAAAGTGATTGGAGGGCGACTAACTCCCCTCTCAACGCCCACCATTTCCCCAAGCACATCCAATCAAAATTTTGAGATGACCATTTTTTTCAGTGTAGTTGAAAGTTCTGGAAATTAGGTCTTTGAGGATGACACCCCCTCCCAAAGCCCTCAGGGCAAGGGTTGTAGGTTATGCCCTGGGGACATATAAGGTTCTTATCGAAAGCGTTGTCGAATAAACTTCAAATAGGGCTCAATCGATTAGAAATTGAAAGGTTTAGCGCCGTTTTTAATAGTCGAAAGTGATTGAAGGGCAACTAACCTCCCTCTGACGCCCACCATTTCCCCGAACACATCCAATCAAAATTTTGAGATAGCCATTTTGTTCAACGTAGTTGAAGAGTCTGGAAGTTATGTCTTTGAGGATTGCACACCCCCCGCAGACCCCAGAGCAAAGGTTGTAAGTTATGCCCTCGGGGCAAATAAGATTTTTATAGAAAGTATTGTCGTAGAAACTTCATAAAGGGCTAATTCAATTGGGAGTTGAGAGGGCTAGTGCCCTTATTAATAGTCAAAAGCGATCGGAGGATGAATGTCCCCCACGCCCATCATTTCCACAAACACTTCCGATCAACATTTTGATGTAGCCATTTTGTTGAACGTAGTTGAAAGGTCTGGAAATTATGTCTTTGAGGATGACACCCCCCCCTAGCCCTCAGGACAAGGGGTCGTAAGTTGGCCGTTGGAGCTTCGATTGGAAATTCAGAAGGCTATTGCCCTTTTTAATAGTCGAAAGTTATTGGAGGCAGAATCCCCCCCCACGCCTTACTTTTCCCATAAACATTTTGATATAGCCGTTTTGTTCAACATAGTTGAAAGACCTAGAAATTATGTCCTTGAGGATGACACCCCCCCCCATAGCCCTTAGGCGAGGGGTTGTTAGTTGTGCCCTTAGGGTATATAAGGTTCTTATAGAAAGTTTCGTCGTAGAAGCTTCAAAAAGGGCTTATTCGATTGGAAATTGACAGGACTAGTGCTTTTTTTACTAGTCGAAAGTGATCAGAGGGTAAATGACCCCCCCCCCCCTTCCACGCCCATCATTTCCCCACATACTTCCATTCAAAATTTTGAGATAGCCATTTTGTTCAAAGTACTTGAAAGGTCTGGGAATTTGTCTTTAAGGATAACAAATGCCCTCCAGCCCTCAGGGCAAGGGTTGTATTTTATACCCTGGGGGCATACAAGTTTTATATAGAAAGCGTGGTCACATAAACTTTGGAGGGGGCTCATTGGATTGGTAATCAAACGCTCTAGTGCTCTTTTTAAGAGTCAAAGTGATCGGAGGGCAGCCCCCCAACTCACACGTCGTATTGTCCTGAATTGCATCTAATAGAAATTTTGAGATAGCCATTCTATTCAAAATGGTCTAAATATCATTTAACAAGGCTTTTGGGGTTGATACAAACCCCAGAGATTAGGCGCAAGGGTTGTAAGTTATGCCAAGGGGGTATTTAAGGTTTTTTATGGAAGGGATGGTTGTATAGCTTTTGAAGAGGCTCATTGGGTTGAAAATCGGAAGTTCTAGTTCCTTTTTAAGCGTCAAAAGTGATGGGTGGCATTTACCCCTCCCCCTCTTCTGAAACCCCTCCTTTCACCAAACATATCTGATTGAAATTATGAGATTGGGATTTTTTTTCAAAATAGTCCAAAAGAACATATAGCAATGTCTCTAGGGATGACCCCCCCCCCCCCCCCCAGCGCCCTGGGGATAGGTTTGTAAGTTGTTTTATGAGGGCATATAAGGTTTTTCTATTGAATGGGTGGTCGTATACCCCTCTTTTCCCCAACTGCATTTGATTGAAATTGTGTGATGGCAATTTTGTTTAAAATAGTTCAAAGAACATATAACAATGTTTCCAGAGGTTCACCTTCATACCTTCATAGGTTATGGATTTTGAGCTAGCCGGAAGACACTGTGTGTATTCATTTAATGCTGCTTCTACGGTTACTGTAACTAACGACATTAATTGCATTAAGTTGCAACTTAAACAAGTTGAAATTCTTTTAAATGTTTTCACTTTTATAACTTTAAGAAATCAAAAATTAATTAAGATTTTAATTAATAAATATCAGCATATGGTATATTAAACTGACAATGCAAATTCATTGAGAATTTTTTCAGTAAAGTACAAATTATATTCCGGCCTTTAGAAAGCATAGGGGTTTTGAATCCTACTCATATTAATTTCTGCTCGTTTCGGGTTTGACTCTGTTGTTTATTTTAATTTCTGTTCACTTTGGGTTTCATTTATTTATTGATACTTGTTTGTAGTAGTTGTCTGCCTGATAGATTATTTGATTCTATTTTTGTTCATTTTTTGTTTAATATTAGTGCTTTACTTTTTTGTGAAAAACTAATTTTGTGAACTTTGTTAATTAATCACTGTCAAATAGCTACATTTCCAATGAATCCACAAAAGAGAAATATCACTTTCCAAAAACTTATTCCTTCCAGACCCTTGCCCCCATGCACATTCAAGAAAAAATACCGCACGTTTTGGTGGGAAATTGCAATTTCAATTATTTCTGTCAATAAAAGGAAAATAATTTAAAAAGGATGATATGGCAACACCAAATAAGATTCAGCATGATCTTTAGATAGTCTATATCTCTATAGTTCAATAAAAATTAACAGCAATGGTAATATGCTGTTCGGAACTTAAACATTTCTTTACTCCAACAAAATATAATAGTTTCTGTTACAAAATAAAATTGAGATCAATGGAATAAGCAGCAAGAAGGTTCCTAATTTAACTTTGAGGCAGTAATAGTCTTCTTCAAATCTTAAATCATTTTTCCAAGTTTTGTCCTCTTAGCGGTAGATTTGCCATTAAAATTAAATTTCCGACGTTGCAATACTCCGCAAAGCTTAAAGTGACACAAGTGACCTGAAAAGAGAAAAATGTTTCCATATATCTCCCAATAAAAAAAAAGGAAAAGAAAAGATAAAAAGATTGCTTATTAGGCAGTGCAAAAATGGTGTTTTTTCACTAATAAAAAAACGAGACAACAAGTTAAGTGAACAGGTAGTAAGTGGTAATATGCAAAGGAAAAATAGGGAATAAAAAAAGGAATAAGAAATGCTGCAGATTTCAAATTATTGTAAAATCTATGAAAATTTAATTCTTATAAAATATTTTTGTTAGATTATAGACGAGGTAATCACAAAGAATCCGTAGTCATCAGTCACACATTTTGTGATTGAGATAGAAGACGTTTTTCTGTTTGTAATATCTTTCATATCGTTGCCTGGATTCCTCAGAAACAGTTTTGGTGAGTGGAGAAAAAAAAATTGTTTAGAACCATAGTAGAGATTAAGTGATAAGTTGAAACTCTTCTAACTCTTCCAGTACAAGAAAGTGATATTAGATTATATATGGAAATTCCGTTATAAAGCCTCAACTATATTTAATTTTGCTGACAGCAACAGTTTGTAAGAGGGCATGGATGAAATTCAGCAGCGCACAAATCATCTAACCTACATTCTGATGGAAGTTTAGCTATTGACACATTCTATTGAGCTATTGAGTAACTATTTAATAATTGGTGTCATATCTCAGGTATTGGTTTGTTACTGATATTCATCTAAAGTGAATGGTAGATCAGTGGCTGCAGTCACATTTCTTAATTAATCTAAAATAGGGCTAGAATTTGAATCTCATTCTTTGTCTGCAGTCATCACTATTTCTCCATAGAAAAATAAACGGTACTCGTGTATTAAACCTACTCTTTTATATACTGTTAAAGAAGTCAAGTTTGGTTAATGCTAATGAAATAAAATAGTATGAATATACAATAGTTTAGAAACAAATTTGGGTTATATATTTGCACATTAAGGGAGTGAGGGGTAAAGGATACCATATATTAAATACGTAACCTAACCTAGCCACGGTACCTTTCCCCCCTAAACTACATTTTAAATATAGTAAAAGCAATGAAAACTACTCTTTGCATTCCAATTCTTAATAGCGGTGTCTTGAAATAACTAGTCTGGCGGGTATCTGTCCCGGTATCTGTAGCATCTTCAGTCTGCAATTCCATATACAGATATACAGTATATAAAAGAGTACGTTTAATGTACTAATACCGAAAAATCATATAGCTGACAATAGGAAGTTTTAAAATCTCATTGCTGATATAACATGTTTGAACAAAGGCGAAGACAAGACGTTTGGCTCATTTTGTCTCGTTCTTTTTTGTATATTCCTATTAGGAAAGGTTGATCGTACGGATTTTAAAATAGACAGGTTAGTAGATCATTTCGAATTTCCTGTGAATGTTATGTATTTTTCCATATTGTTGCTGTAGCAACACCTTTCCAAATTTCCGCCTGAAAGTACTTTTTCAGAGGAGTGTTTCGTTATTTTTATATTTTTATATGTCTTCTAAGATTGTTAAGCTCTTAGATAATAAACATCAAGAAGCTTTCTAAAATCGTAAGACTGTGAACACACAATATCTTGTTTTACTGTTTGATCTATAATTGCTCAACTCCTCAAAACTTATATTTTTGACTCTAAAACTAATCTTTTTTTATGTTTTGTCCCTTGGGTCCTAAAACTGAGTCAAAGTTTAAAAAACTAAGTCAAAGTTAAAAAATTTAAACATAATAAACGCTAGTTCTTTTTTTATTATTATTACTAGTATTATTTTGTCTGAAAAACCACAAATTCCACTAAGAAGAACTTTGAAAGACCATCAAGCACAAACTGTACGGTAGGGAAAAAATTAAAAACAAATTTTGAATCCTTATAAGAAAAAAGACATGGTTCCCCTTCATGTAGTCAACAAAAAAAGTAGTCAAGCTATCAGTAGTCAACACAAAAAGCAAAATCAAATTCTATTGCCTAGGGATAATATACCAGGTTCTAATTCTATTAGAGGTTAATTTTTTTTTCCTACCAGTTATTTTCCTCCGTAACCTTCATTATTAAGAAGAAGAAACGAAATCTGACCGGAGATCAGGGAAATTGTTTCAAGAATAGAGCTAATGTCTTTTTTAGGATGTAGAGCGGCAGCAATAACTTTAATTTACTCAAGATCGCAGTCCCTGTTTTTTTTTTTTTTTTTTTTTTTTTTTTTTTTTTTACATTAATAATTGGTCAAATAAATAAAAAGTGCTAAATGTGGATGTCTTGTGAAAATTTTTTCGTTAAAAGTATACTTTTTTGGGTACTAAATTATATATCATTATAATGAAAACTGTTAATATTACTTGTTTGAGGCTGAGTTGGAATTGTGAAGGCTGTTAATTAGTTCGTGGTACCACATTTTGAGTAAGGAGGGACTCATACTGATAGCAACCGAAACTCTAAAACAAGGCGTTTTGGTAACATGCATATCAAAAGAATCAGCTTTTTATTGTGATTCTCACAATATGAAATTGATAAATATCTAAAATCCGAGAAAAAGGAGGAAAACACCATCAAATGGTAGGTAATCTAGATGAGAATTATACCATTAAATTCAGCGCATCAGAGATCCCTATTACAGAGGTTTCAACCATCTATTTACAAAAAGGTGAAATTTGGCATCCTTCCCCAAACGAAAAATCACCGATGCGTGTTTATTTGCTTCTTTTTTTGAGATGATCATATCAAACCAATGTGCCTAGAACATTAAAGTTATAGTGCCCCTTTTAAGTAGCAAAAGGATTGTGCCTCAGCAATGTGATGTTTTCTGCCATTTTTTGGCATGAAATAACAGTTTTATCCCAAAGAGGAATCTAAAGATGCCGTTAATCCATACAAAGCAAAAAAAATAAAAATAAACACCAACAAAAAAAAACAACAACAAAAAACAAAACAGTGGATTTAGAAATTTGTTTTAAAGCTTCATTTAGCAAAGTTGATTCGCTTAAGGCTTAAGTCATTTATACTTGCGCATCAGCTTTTAGGGAAAATGGCCTGTGGATCTTTGTGTAGGTTGGGGGAGGAAAGACTGCACCTGAAGCTACAAAAAGGGCATTTCTACGTCAAAATTTTCCAATTCCACGTGGGCCTTTGGGAAAAAGAGAAGGGTGTTTAGAGGGAAGGAGTAAAAATTTATACAAATTCTCCATTCATTCCCCTGGATATTTTTGGACTAAGCCTTATAATATTGGTGATGCGAAGTAATAGCTTACGTCTTATTAAGGAAAAGATCTTCTTTGAAACATAAAAGGTTATTACATTAGTATACTTACCGAAATAAAAGGATAAGGCGTGGGGGATATTGCGAGTGACACCAGGAATTTCAAACCAGGGGAGGAGCTTTGTTTATGCTGGAATTTAAATGGTACTGATTTTCCTTTTTATACACATTTATAATATCTTTTTTTCAGGAGGGGCGAGGGCATTGACCCCCTGACCCCCTTCTGGAATTTATGGTAAACATCCCTATAAAAGAAGATTTTTCGAGGAACTCATCTTGAAAGCCATGTAAACTATGATCTTATAATCAATTTTTCTTATTTCAGATCCCTTCAGACCCTTTCAGATAGAGAAGCAGCCTCCTTCGCAATTAAGAGAACGTTGTATCATTTTTTTTAGCATAAACTACAAGTAAAGAGCATCCCTTGTCACAACAAACCTAAACTTTGAAAGCTAAGTTTTAATTGAAATATAATAAAAAATTATGAAATATATCAAATTCAAACCTGTTCATCGAAAGCTATTAGAGCATGATTTGCACTGTTTCATAAATAAGGATTGAACTCCCTGAATAAGAGGTGCGGTATCGATAGAATTTGTGACATTCAATTCAATATGTATGAGAACTCTGAAGGGAATATCAAGAAAATATGGAATTTCTTAGAAAAGGATGGTAACGCGAATGAGTACTTAAAGATCTAGTACCCCTTTTAAGTAAAAAAAAAAAAAAAAAAAAAATAACCGCATAGGAAATTGCCACTTTCCAGCATTTTGGCCCGTAAAATAGTAACTTTTGCCAAATCAGGCCAAAATATTTTCAAGAAAAATTCTGAAAACAACTGAAAGAGGTATTTATGTAGCCTCACATTCTTAGAGACGATAATATATATAATACACTGTATTTTAGTACCCTCAGCGTCCCCCCCCACGACAATTCCATTTCATTTGGTAATCGGGTCCATGACTAAAAATACGATAATGCACTGAATTGATAAACACGAACATCAATTTTTGTCAAACGTCCTACTTTCCACAAAAGAGTGAATCCCAGACTGAATAAATTTATCATTTACCCTACATTTATATAGACTATCTAATTAATTTATTTATTTTGATTACATATGCAAATAGTCACAAAAAGATGTGCGAATCAAAATCACTTAAATATGAAAAATTATCTCCCGCGTAATTCACCCAACAGAAAACTCCCCCGACAATTCTCCCCTTTGAAATTCCCCCCCACCCCCCAAAAAAACAACAACAGTATTCTTAAATTTGGAAATTCGGAATACCAAACTTAGAGAATTTATTTTTTTATTTATTTATTGCAATAAAAGCCACTTTGGGCCATGGCAAAAAAAGGGAAATCACACAAAATAATAACATGATTATAACACTCATAGCAAAGTATGGTAGCCTACATAACAATAACAACGCAAAATTACAAAACATTACAAAAACATAATAAAGAACACGATACCATTAAACTAACATAAATAGATAGATGTATGTTACATCTATCAAGGGCCATGACTACAAAAATAACAAACAAGAAAACAACTTACACACATACAACTGTAAAGCTCGATTTAAGTTCTTTCTATATGCCCTTTTATATTGGCAGATGTAATGGTTTACGTAAATTCCAAAGATAGACGATAAACATTGGTACATGGTCTTTATTAAATAACGTGAGAATACACATAGAGAAAATAAGGTAGCACAAGAACAACTAGCTACGACGGAGGTGAAAGATGGACTGCCTTTAGAAATGAGCGAAGAATGTAACTTTCCGGGAACGGAAGTTCCAGGCCTGGGAACGACCACTTTCCCACGACTAGCTTTAGTCCCAAGAGCTCCCCCCTGGACCGGTCTCGTTGACACATAAATCCCCAACTAACTACGAAATGAGATACCCGGAAAAGCTTCTCGAATTGATGTTAAATACTTTACAGATTCTCCCCCCTGTTTTAAGTTAAATTTCTCAAATTTGGCTTATTCCCTTCTCATTAAACCCCCAAAACTTTAATTGGATTCAAAACATTCCCTTCCCGAATCATTCACTTCTCGCCTACTAACGTTCTACAGCATGAACTAGTAAACAATTACATACTACAAACACTACACAATACTTGCATAAGTAAATACTTACATAGTATAAACGAACCACACTAATAACAGTAGTCGGACACTGAATATTTTAACACTTCATTTTTCTTTGTATACTTTAATATAGACTTGTTCCCCATACCCCTGAATTTGATGAGGACAAGGAAAGTTGGGATTATGTATAAACTCTGAATTAGGGCAAAAGGAATGACCGGTAAAGGCTAATTAATCCTGAAAATACCAGCGACAAATAAATGAAATTGCAGAAACTCTAAAAATCTTACTATGCAGCAATGACGTTAAGATGTTATTCCCAATAAAATCCTCGGGGTTTTATTGCTGCGGAACGCCTCGGTTTAGACCTATTTGGTTTTTCTCTACTAACTTGTGGTTCGACAAATGGCAGTACTACTGTTGATATCTCTACATAACTATTAGAGCTACGCATTAAAACCATTCCGTGAGGCATCAACCTCATCTCGCGATATATTACAACCATCTCCCTCTACATGGGTAGCCAAACGGCCCTGCGTAGAATCAGTACCATCTCGCAGTGCAGCAAAACAAAAACATCCCGTGAGGACGCATTACCTACACACTCGACCTCAAAACAAGCGCCCTGTTCCTGGGGCGCCACACCGCCCTGCGAGGAATCAGTACCATCTCGCAATGCAACAAAAAAACCATCCCGTGAGGCATCAGTACCATCCCACGGGACCTCAAAACCAGCTCCCTTTTGTTGGGTAGCCACACCGCCCTGCGAGGCATCAGTACCATATCGCAATGCAACAAAAAAAAACCATCCTATGAGGCATCCGTACACTCCCACTGGACTTTAAATCTAGCTCTTTCCTGGGTAGCCAAACCGCCCTGCGAGGAATCAGTACCATCTCGCAGTGCAACAAAAAAAACAATCCCGTGAGGCAACAGTACCATCCCACGGGACTTCAAAACCAGCTCCCTTTTCCTGGGTAGCCAAACCACCCTGCGAGGAATCAGTACCATCTCGCAGTGCCTTCTCATTATCATTGAGTCCAAATTTCACCCTCGTCAGCGCAGAAAGAAATTCATTGGAAAAAGAAGACGTGTCTCCTTTCCCCACTATCTGTTCTATCTGTTCATATTGTATTGCAATCTTATACGCATCACCTAAACAAAAAAAAATTCTACACTATTCTCTAACAAATACCGTTTGTAGGACGGTCTGATCCACTTCTTGAATAAATTTAGAGCAAATCTTCCAAGAACTACACCATCATCCCTGGCTTCTAAGGACACCCTAAATGACCTTCCTAATTTTTGCATCCTTCTATAGAATAGATATACCCTTTTCCTTAAATTGAGCCACGCCTACAAACTCTGCAACCATTTTGCCTACTATTTTGCCTGGGGTATATACTACAAGTAATCCACCTTTTAAACTTGACAAATTTATAATCGTGGGATCCAGATTCCCAAAAAAGGAGCGAAACAAATCATGGGCCAAAAATGACGCGAAGCTTTTGAATCAGACCAATTTAACAACAACTGAAATTTTTGTAACTTTGCATCAAACTCAATTTTTGTAACTTTGTAACAAATTTTGTAACAAACTTAATTATTTTTCCACTTTCTGACTTTGTGAGTGGCGTTATTACTAAAAAAAAAGGTCAATTAGCGATCCTATTACTTGGGACTGTTGAGGCTGTTCTATTGGAGGATTAATTGGGATGGTGCTCAGGGGAGTTGGAGGGTTTGTTGGGACTCATGTCTTGATCTTTTGAAGGTAATCATAAAGTTCATCTTGATCGAAATCAGGATCATTTGAGTCAAATAAAAGCGGTGGAACTATGCCATTTATCCTTCACTGTCTTACAAAATCAAAAGCAACCTTTTTGTTATATCCAATTTCCACAGGATCAAGTATAGGAATAAAAACTGACATATTGAGATTAAAATTTGAAAAGCAGTTATTCTAAAAATTTAAATATTTGTTTTAAACACCGTTCTTTAATTACGGACGCTAAATTTTGGGCAATAACTTCACTTCTAACAACAAGGGTCTAATAAAATTTACTGGGTTGTTTAGTCGTGGTAAATCACTTACGAAAGATAGTCCTTTCCAGATCCAATTGTAGTTGGTTTCAATTAAATCACTAGCGTCAAATGTAGTCACAATTGAGAATTAATTTTCGATTATCGAATTCAAAATGTTAAATTTTGGTTGGAAACTGTCAAATGTAGAACACACGTCGAATGCATAAGATCAGGTAAAAAAAACACCAAACGTAGAATGGCAAACCGAAGGTGGCAATCAACTGTAGTCTCTCAGCTGTTGAAACTTGAATTAGTAGGTAGAAGCTCTCGCGAGGAAATCCCTATTAGGCATTGTAGAATAGCCTATTTTAAAATGTTTAGTTAAAAGAAAGTGTTTCTCAAGAAGGCGCTTTGAATAAAAGAAAGTTCAATAGCTCGTGACGTTTCGATGTCTTATTAATCAGTCTTTTGTAGTATTTGCAGATCAATATCACGGTCTGGTAGCGGGCGAAATACTCTTCAATATGTTGCCAGTATTTAGCGTAAGATATCGTAAATACTTATAACGGTCACTCAAATGTCACTTGGAGGTTTTCCACTAGTGATATATGCTCCACTAGTTTTAACCGCTTGCCACCACTCTGTAAACCTCTATTTAAGTTTTTTCTATATGCCCTTTTATATTGGCAGATGTAATGGTTTACGTAAATTCCAAAGATAGACGATAAACGTTGGTAAATGGTCTTTATTAAATAACGTGAGAATACACATAGAGAAAATAAGGTAGCACAAGAACAACTAGCTACGACGGAGGCGAAAGATGGACTGCCTTTAGAAATGAGCGAAGAATGTAACTTTCCGGGAACGGAAGTTCCAGGCCTGGGAACGACCACTTTCCCACGACTAGCTTTAGTCCCAAGAGCTCCCCCCTGGACCGCTATCGTTGACACATAAATCCCCAA
This sequence comes from Artemia sp. Qi Xiang Cuo, assembly GCF_049724085.1. Taxonomy (NCBI): domain Eukaryota; kingdom Metazoa; phylum Arthropoda; class Branchiopoda; order Anostraca; family Artemiidae; genus Artemia; species Artemia sp. Qi Xiang Cuo. Next base: position 38,339,556 of record NC_142801.1, read on the forward strand.
CTAACTACGAAATGAGATACCCGGAAAAGCTTCTCGAATTGATGTTAAATACTTTACACAACAATACTTTCCACACTCACCCCACCCCTTTTACAAAAATCTATCTCTATGCGACATACCCAATTTTATATACTTTGCTATCATTCTTATTGTCCCATAATTTTTTGATCCCATTACTGAAACCAACCACTCACTTGTCCCCACATTAACAAAAAATAAATCTTTCCTTAGATCCTGTAATTCGGGACAAAGGGCCATGAAGTGAAGCAGATCCTCCCCATTTTCTCTGCACATGGGGCATGAGTAAGGACCCTCCTTTACCCTTACCCTCCCTAAATATTTCCTCCTTTCTCCAAGTGCTAGAAAATTACCCCTCCCTGATATATACCACTTAATTTCTTCACTATTTAAACCCGCTTTAAAATAATTATCATATCCCCAGACCACCTTCCATTGCCGGTAAATGCCGAGGGACACCGAGGCTGCGACTTCACACTGCCATTTCTGAATCTCCTGATCTTCAAGCACTCCCTTTACTAGTTTTGCTACATTTCCTACTTCCAGCCCTATCCCCTTCCCTTCATTCCAAACACCTGATAACCCACAACTATTTAAGATTGATTTCACCTGGGAAGCCCATGAACATTTACTTCTATCCTGCAACACCTCCAGATAAGCTGCATTTGCTAACCTATTATTCTGTAAACCAATCACCTTTTGCCAGTATCCTATCATTCTAACCAATCTTTTTACCCTCAATGAAAACAATCCTAGATCACCCTTTAACACCAGATTATTAAATTTCCCGCTTAGCCCTAAAAGTCTCCTGAAATGTCCTAAATAAATTCTCTCTATTTTTTCCCCTTTATCAAAACCCCAAACTTCCCCACCGTAACTCAATGATGGGCCTACCTTCGTCTCAAAAATTCTCTTCTGTAGCTTAATATCTGCCGGTCCTAGATGCCTAAGGGGACTCTTCAATAATGCCCATGAGGCCTTCTGACCCTTCCAACTCGCTATTTGCACCTGATCACTCCATTTCCCTGAACTTGTGAACTTACATCCCAAATAAATATAATCATAAACTTCCTTCATCTCCTTCCCTTTAAAATAAAACTTATTCTTTTCCCTTTCATCATTTCCAAAAACTAATATAACTGATTTTTCAATATTTAAAACTAATTGTTTACTCTCCAGATAACTATCCAAAATCTCTAACATCTTTTGCAAATCCGGAGCCAATTTCGCAAGCAATACTATGTCACCTGCAAATAATAAACAAAACAGCTCCAACGACATTAATTTTAACATAAGGACATTTCTATTTCTAAAATACTGCTCAATATCATTATTAAAAAGAAAAAACAAATGCGGTGATAGAGTGCATCCCTGTTTGAGGCCTACATTACTCAAAACTGGCCTAGAATAAGAAATACCTACCTTCACTACTACTTTAACCACCTCATACATTTTCATTATAACTTCTACTAACCTAATTGACAATCCTAATTTCACCAACACCGCTTTCAACAAACTCCTTGAAACTTCGTCAAATGCTCCCCTAATGTCCAAAAACGCCGTATATAGCCTATTTTTCCTATGCCTCGTATATTTACTAGCTAAAGCCTGTAAACAAAATATTTGATCAATTGTACTATAGTTTTCCCTAAACCCTGCCTGACATTCAATTAATATACCTTTATAATGCAACCATTTATCCACCCTATTAGAGAATTTACTTAGAGAATACTTAGAGAATTTATTTAAAAAGAAACTTTATAGCTTCGGAAGTCAATTGGGTGACGTAATTTATAATTAACCCGTTAATTGAACATCCAGAAAATGTGAATTCATTGACCGGACAGAACTGTCAAATATTTGTTTTAAGGGGTCTCTAATTTCATTCAGAGCAAAAAGTATTAAGAGCCTTAGAGTGGGGGATTTTATGCCTAAAAATTTCGCAAGTTTTATTCAGGAAGCTTTATTCAGAATAGGTCGTCATACACACGAAATGGTGGTAAAAATCTGGGGATGGGCTCATTGATCATGAATTATGAGTTCTACAGCTATTTTACAGATTGGAACCAATCAGGAGACAACGTGATAATTCGAAATTTGGGACTATCCCCACTTCGAAGGAACAAACATCTTGAAAACAGCTGGAAAAACAAACAGGTCTGGGAAAAACAACTTTTCAGAAAGGATCAGTTGAAAATGAAAATTATCCCGACTTTATAAAATTCAGTGGGTTTTAGATAAAACAAGACTTTCGTACTTTTGGGATGATAGTAATTGTCAAGTAGCATACATGATGAATCCATGTCAAGCCCATGATGAACTGATGAACATAGTCATGGTCCAAGTTACTCACAGATTACATTATTGACCAGCTTAGAGCATGAATAGATGGTTCATCTATCATGATTCAAATATATAATTTAAAAGCTGAGTGCTCACTTGATAAGAATCTTTTAAACTAGGAATAATTCTTTATTTGGGATGGGGCAGTTGCCCCCCCAACAGTTTGGAAAAAAGCTATAACTTGTTAAATAACTTAATGTTGCTCGTTTTAAGTGTTAACTTGGCTCTTTAATGCCAGCAGATATATTTTTAAAATTAATCCACTCTCGTTTTGATAAACGAAAAACGTTTGGAAAAACGAAAAAACGGGGGTCCATTACATTTCGTAATATGTTCCACATTAACAATTATGCAAATATACCACCTTAGAAACTTCCAGTTTCGAGCCGTAGACCCCAGAACCTTATCATCAAGAAAATAGGTGAGCCTATTAAATCACAACATTGTAAATATGTTCTATATTTCCTGTTTTGTAACGTTTGCTCAGGTTTAAATTTTTCCTGATATTTAAGGTTCTTTCACTACCTAAGATCAATCAGTTCAAGATTACTACTACTACTACTACTAAAAACTCACCACAGAACCAAGCCACCTGAGGCCAACACAGCTACGCACGCTCCTCCTCCACCCCAATCTATTTAAAGCCTCCCTTTTTACACCCGCCCACGAAGTTCCCATTTCCTTCAAGTCTTTCTTTATGACGTCCTCCCACCCCAGATTGACGTCCTCCCACCCCGTATTGAGCCATATTTTTAGTATAGCCTATTGTTTGAAATACGGTCAGTTAGCCGGGTACCCAGAACAATCCTTAAGCAATTTCTCTGGAAAACATATAGCAAATCTTCATCCGCTTTTCGGAGCGTCCATGCTTCAGAGCCATATTTGACCACTCTCATCACTGTAGCTTCTAATATTCTAATCTTAGTTTGCAGACTTATCTTTCTATTCTTCCAGACTATCTTTAACTGTGAAAAAACACCCTGAGCCTTGGCTATTCTATTTTTAGCATCTTCACTGCTCCCACCCTCTTTACTAATAATACTACCAAGGTAAGTGAAGCTGCCCACCTGATCAAGCTGCCCTACCTAAGATCAATCAGTTCAAGATTACTACTACTACTACTACTAAAAACTCACCACAGAACCAAGCCACCTGAGGCCAACACAGCTACGCACGCTCCTCCTCCACCCCAATCTATTTAAAGCCTCCCTTTTTACACCCGCCCACGAAGTTCCCATTTCCTTCAAGTCTTTCTTTATGACGTCCTCCCACCCCAGATTGACGTCCTCCCACCCCGTATTGAGCCATATTTTTCGTATAGCCTATTGTTTGAAATACGGTCAGTTAGCCGGGTACCCAGAACAATCCTTAAGCAATTTCTCTGGAAAACATATAGCAAATCTTCATCCGCTTTTCGGAGCGTCCATGCTTCAGAGCCTTATTTGACCACTCTCATCACTGTAGCTTCTAATATTCTAATCTTGGTTTGCAGACTTATCTTTCTATTCTTCCAGACTATCTTTAACTGTGAAAAAACACCCTGAGCCTTGGCTATTCTATTTTTAACATCTTCACTGCTCCCACCCTCTTTACTAATAATACTACCAAGGTAAGTGAAGCTGCCCACCTGATCAATCTTTTCATTACACAACGTCACCTTTTCATCTTCACTTATTCCTAGCCTTAGTGACTTAGTCTTCCTAACATTAATTTTCAAACCAATTCTAGCACCCTGAACTCGCATAACCTCTAAAACTTCATTCATTTTGCTCACACTTTCCTCTAGGATGCTTAAATCATCAGCATAATCCAAGTACAGGAGACTTTTTCCTCCCCATTTGATTCCATGGTCTCCCATTGCATTTCCTGTGCTCCTTAAGACAAAGTCCATCAAAATGATCCATATAAAGCGGGATAGAATACAACCATGCTTAAATCCTGATTTAATATAAAACTAGCTGCTAACCTCATTTCCTACCGTAACTGCAGCCATGTATGGTATACCATACAAGGATAAAACCTTTACTAAAGCTCTTCTATCAACAGAATCAAACGCTTGCTCATAATCTATAAAACTGAGGAACAAAGGTATTTGAAAACTCAGGCTCTTCTCAATTATTAGCCTAAGATTGAAAATTTGGTCAACACATCCTCTACCTTTTCTAAAACCGCACTGCTCTTCTCTCAAAACTTTGTCTACGGCATCTCTCAGTCTAAAAAGTATCATATTACTAAGTAATTTACTACCTACAGAGACCAGACTAATGCCTCGATAATTACCACACTCACTTTTATTACCTTTCTTATAAAGTGGCTTAATTAAGATTTTCCTAAAATCGTTAGGTACTTCCCCTTTTTCAAAAATCATATTCAATATCTTCAGTAACTTATTTCTAACCTCAGAGCCACCATATTTAAGAAACTCATTTACCGCCCTATCAGCACCTGGAGCCTTATTACTCTTTAATCCATTTAATACTGTTGCTAATTCCTCCTCACAAAACAAATCTTCCTTCACATCCAAAGTATCACAAACTTTTTCATTTCCCTCTATATTTTTTCCTGCAACTCTATCTCGGTTAAGCAAATTCTCAAGATGTTCGGCCCATCTCTCTTTAGTCTTTCCTTATCGCTAATTGCGACCCCCTTCCTATCTTTAACTGGGCCAAGTCCAGATTGACTGCTGCCTCTCAAGTTCTTAACGTGCCAGTGCAAGATTTTACTATTATGCCGTCTAGCTGCATCTTCCAGATCAAGATTAGATTTTGTTCTTTTAATACTTTCAAAAGTGGGTATACAAATACCTTCTATATCAGCATAGAAGAGAAACGGAATCATTGAAAAATAAGATGGTAGATATAGGCTACAGTGAATATAATTTTCTCTACGAAAAAGAAAACAAGACTTGATGTTTTTTTATAATATTCGCACTATAGCTAGATAGGTCAAATCGGTTGTAGTTTGATCATGGAAGTTGGTAAGGAGTAGGGGGGATCTTTTCTGAGAATCATTAAGTGGTTTTAAATGTTTCTGCGTCAAATATAGCGTGGTTTTCATTACGCTTACGATATTTAAACTGTTGTTTTTTGGGGTTTTGGGGGGGGGGGAGGTACCAAGGTTAGGTTACGTATTTAATATATTCTATGCTTTACTCCCACCTCCCCACCCTAATGTGCGAATATATAGCCCAAATTTGTTTATAAACTATTATATATTCATCCTATTTTATTTCATTAGCATTAATCAAACTTGACTTTTTAGAAGTGCTCATAAAATGCACAAGTACCAAATATTTATATCCCTGGAATTTACCCCCTGTTTTATCCCAGCTTTTATAACTGGACGAATAATATACCACACGAACAAGGATTAAACCAATTGACCCAACGCCTTTTTGTGCCAAATTTTTACAACTTTAAGAAAAGAATTTTACGGGTTAAAAAACAAATGCTTTAAGAACATCCAGAAATAGAAATTGTATAAGAGTCTTCACAATGTGGAAAATGCTTGAAATAATGAACTATTACCCTTTCAAATATTTTGCTAAACACCAGCAACAGGTTAGAATCTGTAATAACTGGTTTAATTTCTCCATTGTCCACCATTATAAAAAAGGCAAAAGACTGAGTTCACTTCAGAGAACATGGAAAAAGTACCATAATCAAAGAGTTTAGGTCTTTTATTTAGGGAGACTGAATTCAGATTAATTAATCTATATAGCATTTACCACCAGAAGCAAGTGCCATAGGAACTTTCAGAAATCGTTTTGTTTTTGTTTTAGTCATGTCCAAACTTTCCTTTTTACAGAAAGCTTTACCCCAGGACCATGGGTGTAGGGAAGGGGGGCAGGGGCAGCTACCCCCATAGAACTTCAAATTTACGCTAGATATTAACGACACTTTTCGTATGTTGGAATTTTTCTGTTGGAAGTTCACTGGTTGTTCAGATGGCTGAAAAAGCTGGAAATAAACATTCATTTACCAATATCGTTTCCTATTTCAATATTTACGTTTCGATATTCAATAATGATTTTTGGCCAGATAAATGAACTCTTAGAACAAGAAGCTGCTATCTAAACATAATGTGTTTTGGGATTTTGAAAAAAGGCAGAAGAAATAACAGAAAGAGCGGGCCATAGCACCGAAAACCGCTGTGTAGCACGCAAAATGGGGCAATTTTAGCACTTTAGGAACTAACCGTTGTGCCAACCTTGTGCACAACACAACTTCGTAGTATTTCAAATAAATTTTTACGAAAATCACCAAAAGATACTACCCTCCATCACAGAATTGGCTGCCTCCTAGAAAAGATGCTACCCATGTCCAGGACATTGTCTAGGGCTGCTACACAGCAATCCAAACACGGACCCTGAATTTATGTAGCTACGTAGAATTCATCTTTTAGGGAACACGTTTTTTTGTAATTTTATTATTTCACAGCAACCTCCAAATGTAAAACTGACTGATCCGTTCAGTATAATTATAAGTGATTGTAAGTGCTGCTACACAACTGTGATCCATGAGTCGTGGTTTTTGCAAGGCTTCATGTGGCCTTGGTGCCGGAAGTCTAGTTAATAATATAATACTTACTATCTTTTTCGGTGAGTCCCGTCAAGTCGTCAGAAATGTCAGATATTTCTCGCTCAAATCCAGATACCTCGTCTGAGCCCCCATCACTGTTTTTGAGCTTATGTAAAAGCCCTTTCAAAATCTTTTCGTCTTTGGGATTTGTTTTTGCTTGTACGAGAATGTGTTTGAACCATTGCTTGAAATCCTAAGATAAAAATACATATAAAATAATTGTATTTTTTATAACCAATAGATTCCGGTAAGCCATTACATCTAGAGGTGCTTATTTAGGTGTGCAATATCAGCTATAAAAATACTGCACCCTCCAAAGCCACTTATTCTCCCTAAAGACATCAGATAAAATTTTGAAATAGCAGTGTTTTTCAGTACAGTTGAAAGGTCCAATAACTATGACACCCCCCTCCCCCACAGCTCTTGGGCAAGGGTAGTAAGCAATGCATCCACCCATTCCCTGAACATAGTATTTATTATTGAGAAAGGGGGGCATGTTAGAATCTTGGTGTCTAAAAAGACTAAGGCTATTAAAGTGAAGTTTTCAGGGAACATTGAGGGGAGTGTTGAACTAAATCAAAACACACTTCGTGTATGTAGGGTGTCAAAAAGGACTACTTTAGGAACGGCCTAGGGTATTAGGTTTGGAACTTTCAGGGAATAATGAGGGGGATGATCAATTGACCAGAAGGCAATATGTACACGCTAGTGGTACAACTACTATTACTATTACCCCTATTACTACTACTATTACTACTACTACTATTGCTACTACTACTACTAGTAGTGTTACTACTACTGGTACTACTACTACTGCTGCTACTAATACTACTACTGCTACTAATACCACTACAGCTACTGTTACTACTACAACAACAACGACACCTACTACATCTACTACGACCATTATTAAGGCTAAGGATGTTAAGGTGGAAATGTCAGGGAATATTGAGGGGGAAAGTCGAACTAAATCAAAACGTACTATGAGTATACAGGTTGTTAAAAGGGCATATAAGCAATATCATAGGAGTGGCTTAGAGTACAAAGTTGAAATTTTCAGGTTATGATAAGAGAGGTGTTCAAGCGACCGAAAGGCAATATGTGTATACTACCACTACTACTCTTACTGCTGCTACTGTTGTTACTACTAAAACTATTACTGCTACTGCTATTACTACTACTACTACTACTACTATTACTGCTACTACTATTGCGAATGCTACTACTGTTACTACAACTACTACTGCTACTACTACTACTATTACTACTATTACTACTACTACTACTACTACTACTACTACCACCACTACTACTACTACTACTACTACTACTACAACAACTACTACTACTACCATTACTACTACTACTGCTAATGCTACTAATACTGCTAGTGCTACTACTGTTACTAATACTACTACCACCAAATGATACTACTAAGGCTAGGGGTATTAACGGTAGAAATTCAGGGAACTACTTGGAGTCTTAAGTTGAAACTTACAGGGCAACTTCTACTACTGACACTGCTGCTACTACTGCTACCAATAAAGCTATGGGTATTGAGGTGAAAATTTCAGGGAATGATCGAAATGTTGAATTAAATAAAAAAAAACACATTATGTGCATGTATGTAAAGGACGTATCTCAAATATCCCAGGAACGGCTTAGGTTATGAATTTGAAACATTCAGGGCATGTTAAGAAGAGATGTTGAACTAACAGAAAGGCACTATATACATATTACTGCTGTTATTACTAAGAACTTGTATTACTACTAGTACTAATACATTTGCTACTATCACTGCTACGACTACTACCGTTACTGATGCTAAAGGTATTAATATAAGACTTTCAGGGAGTGTTGCGGTGGAAGTGAAACTAAATCAAAACATACTATGAACGGAAGTTGCGTAGCAACTTTGTCCAAGGAGCAGCTTAGAGAAGTAAGCTGAAACTCTCAGTGCACGGTGAGGGGAATGTTGAACCAGCCAAAAGGTACTAAGTGCATGCTGCAACTACTTCTACTACCGTTTCAATTACTCTAATGCTACTACTAATACCAATACTACTGCTGTTACTGCTACAACAACAACAGCACCAGGAAAAACTCCAGGTTTTGCATTGGAACTTCGGGGAATATTTTGGGGATTTGTGAGGGCATGTTGAGTGAGAAATTTAAGTAAATAATCATCAAATGTACCATGGGCTTTTAGGGTTGTCAAATAGGTGTATCTGCAATATCTTAGGAAAAATTGAGTGAATTAAGTTGAAATTTTCAGGGTAAGTTGAGGGGGATAGTTTATTAATATTTTTTCTATACTCAAGGCTGTAGCACACTGGGGTTAGAATTCTGTCAGCCATATATCTATCTATAGATCCCCAGACATTATGCAGATGTCTAATCCATATATTTGAACGTTTTCCCCCGTACCCATCAATTCAAACCATTATAACACAATTATCATTAAAACTTGTTGCAGAGTTTTATCCAACATAGTAAGCCAGAATCTCTATTATTGTAGAGAAAAACCGAAATAATTTAAAATATTCTTTTTTTAACCAAGGAAAAGGTCTTTTTAAACAAACGGAAACTAAATTAAAAAAAAAATTCCACAAAAAGCTTTTCAAAGAAAGGTAAAGATTTACACTAAACAAAACATGAGTGGGAATAAAGTAAAAATTTTTTTCCGTGTAAAACTACCACAAATCACTATCAATAAATAAACGAAATCCATAGCGAACAGGAATTACAATAAATAACAAAGTCAAAACAAGGCAAAATAGCACAAAGAGGAGTAAAGGGGACACCCCTTGGCCATCTAAAGACCCAAAAAGAATTTGCACTCCACTGAAATTAAAATATATTTTAAACGTTTTCCCTTTTATAGCTTCAGCAAATCTAAAATTATTAAGGCTATTACGAAGGAATATCAGTGTATATTAAATGTTTAATCCCCATTCATACGTTATTTTCAGTAATCTGGGTTTGGATATGATGTTTTTTTGATTTTATGAGAAAATCAAAATGCATAGCTCGAAATAAAGATCAGTTTTAGTAAAGTGCAAATTATGTTCTGGTCCTTAGAAGGCAATGGGGTGTTAGCCTTACTTGGGTTTGTTTTGAGCTTAACTCGGTTATTTAGGTTAATTTATGTTCACTTTGGGTCTTATTTACTCATTGATAGCGATTCATGGTAGTTTTATAGCCTACTGGAAAAATTATTGGACTTCATTTCTGATGATATTTGGTTTAATGAATTTCTTTACTTTTCCTTGAAAAACTACTTTTGTGCAAAAAGTTTTCAGAAATTAATATTAGTATTAGCTTGGCTCCAACCAGAATAATAGAGAGGCAAAATAGAGAAGTTACCATTTCGAAAAAAAAACACCAAAGTAAAAAATACTATTTTGGTAAACAACTTCGAGAAAGTCTTAATCCTGGTAATAGTCTCACTGCTTGTTGAAAATTTCTACTCTACTGTATTTTAGGGTCAAACTTTCCATAACTGTGTTTTGGAAAGTAGTTTATGCAACAGTTTACGCATTAATTTTCAAATCCACACAAAGTCTAGTTCTTGAGTTTCTAAGAACTTCCCGAACGCATCAGATAAAATTCTAGCATTTTTAAGAACAATTATAAATTCCATAATCTATTCTGATAACCCTTCGGCCATTGACGTGCTCTATGACATCATATAACCAAGAAATATTTAAACTGTTCTGTTACAGTGACGCGTACCTTTTATTTTTCAATAATTATTAAAGAGAAAATGCCTTCAAAGATAAAAACTTCTCCGTACAGTCACGGATAAAGCAAAGTAATTGGTTGCAACTACCTGGCAAGCTGAATCAAAAAAAAAAAAAAAAAAAAAAAAAATCAACGTTTAAGGAAAACAGGATACCTAATACAATATGACGTTTGGGGCCTCAACATGATTGCAGCAGGAACTAGAAACAGATAGCAACGCTCAAGGGGTATACATAGAGCATAACCTATAGCAAAACTTACAAAGTTAGAGATCTCTGTCTTTATGGTTCCAACTAGAAAATTTCTGAATCAAACCAGAATATTCTAGTTTGCAAAATATCCCTATGGCTATAAAACGGATAAGGCTAGTCGTAACATACCGAAAAATTACTTAATAATATGCACGTTTATTAACTTAATAGCAATAATACCCAGCCAATTCTGGAGATGTTTGAATTGGGGGATCTCTTCTTGTATAATAAATGAACTTCCTAAAACTAGAAGTGTTTATTGAGTTTAGGTTATTTTGGTTGGTACCATTAATTATTCTGAGTGACAGTAGACGGCATTTATTCATATTTTTCCTAACTAGAATTTCTGTCTTAGTTTAAAAACTTTTTGGTTAGCGTGCAGAATACGTTCTCATAGATGGTACAACATTGTACAGGTTCTAACACATTTTAAACTTATTTATGCACTGATAGAATGTTTTCAAATCCCACAAAACTTAGAATTTTGTGCAAAATCAAAAGAGTTACGGTATATTTCTGCCCTACGAACAAGAGTTTGGTCTCTGCCCCCTTTCCTAACCGTAAAAGTCTAAAGCCTTCTATGTCATTGGTGCTTTACTGAAAATTATATGTGTCTTGAAAAGTCTTGGACAGAACTAATAAAATTAAACGGAAAATTTGATATATACTGATATTAATTACTGTAAGCTCATCAGTTCAAGATTTTATTTCACTGTAATTTAATTTTATTTTATTGTTGTAATAAGTACAATAGAAAATATCTGTAATATAATCCGTTTTCAGTAGAACGCCAATTACGCAGAGGGCCTTAGACTTTTACAGTTAGAGAAGGGGGCAGTAGCCAAACTCTTGTTTGTAGTGAAAACTATATGTCTAGAACAGTCTTGGGAAGAACTAATAAAATTAAATTGAATATTTGATATATAATAATATTAATTGCTGAAAGCTCATCACTTCAAGATTCTATTCACTGTAATTTGATTTTGTTTTTAATGCTGTAGTAAGTCCAAGAGAAAATTTCTATAATATAACTGGTTTTTAGTAAAGTGCCGATTATGCAGAGGGCTTTAGACTTTTACAGTTAGGGAAGGGGAGTAGCCAAACTTTTGGTTATAGTGTTTTTTTTCGTTTTTAGCTTCATTTACATATTCAATCTAAGTTTTTCTCGTATTAGGTTTTTTTTTTATTCATTTATATTAGTACCAGTTGTACGTTTGTTTTCTATGATTGTTTATCTAATTTTGGTTCATTTTTGGTTTTATTTATTCTTTAATAGTAATTTCTGGTCGTGTTGAGTTTGAGTTATCATAGGGTTTTCATTTCTGCTGATCTTAAGTTTAATATGGCCTTTACTTTTCTTTGAAAAACTTCTTTTTCGAATATTTTTAATTAATGGAACAAAAAATCTACTATTCATACTGATTCTGGAATTTTAAAGTTACTCATTTAAAGCTATTGGCTCATGAAAATTTGCATCATTTAGAAGCAAGAGATAATCTGCCCTAAAAAAGGTGCGTTCATCATAGAACTATGTAATGAAATCCAACAGGTATGAGAGGCCTAAAGGTGCCCCGAAATGTTTGTCTGACTCGTAAAAACGTAACAAAATGTATATAAACAAATTTTGTATACGTTTTTTGACTTTTTATGTACCCCCCCCCCCCAGAATTTTTTTTTTTGAGTAAAACCCCCGCCAAAAAAATCCTGGGTACGGCCTTGGTGCTACCAGCAAAACATGAAATTGTATCTCATTAGTGGCTATAGGCTCCTCTGGGACAAGGATTTATTCACTGTGAAGAACAAGTGCAACTTTAAAAACACTACGTATACCTAGGCTACCAAATTAACGGGTCGGCGGAGGAGGAATTATCAAAATAGCTCATCATTAAAAGTCTCGGCATTGGTTTCAGTGGTTCAGTTTTCAAAATTTCAGAGCTTTTAAAAAGAAGATAGCACGGAGACTATTAATTTTGTGTTCAGAGGGATGGGGGAAAAAGCCAAGCAAACATGTGTCTCTGGTCTGTCTAAAAGTTTTTATGCTATTAGCCCAAATGTTATTTTAAATCTACTCGCGGTGAAGTAGTAAGGTAAATCAAAAGATATTATATGTGTAAATGCAGTGAAAATAGTGTAACAACATTATCTAGGGGACACGTTAGTAGTAACCGTACAATTACTTGAAACCCTACCCGCAAACCTACGCCTGAGGCATCGGGTATGTGTGTAGGTTTTCAAGTAATTGGGTTACCAGGGTCATTTGCAAAGAGGTACCGTTTCTATAGATGGTATAGTAATTTGAAATATCATATGGAATTTGCTTGAAGGTATATACTGTGCGTACGTGCCCGTACAAACAGGTTTTTCTAGTAGACCTATTCTACAGGTCATTACACCTTTGCCAAGAGGAACGAGTATAAATTTATTGGTTATTTTTATTTTAAAAAAATTAATATTTTTATTTAAACTTAATATTTTTAATATAATTTAATTAAATTATAATAGTTTATTTGAACGTATTTTAGTGAAAAAAAAAAAAAAATTATTGGTACATTTAAATAATTGGATATTAATTATTTAACCGACAGCAGCAGCAGCAGCAGCAACGATATACGAGTACCTAATGTAGTTGTGGAAATAACCGCTGTCTGTAGACTATGTCTTGAATGGGACATTATGTATGCGAGATACGTGATATCATTAAGCAAATTTAAGCAGGAGGAGCAACTATGTTTTGCTGGAAAAGTGAATATTCTCCATATAAATAAACTTTGCTCGGCATTAGATGTTCTATCGAAATATATTGATGAGAACAAAATGCATCAGTGAATATTACTATTGTAATTATGTTAAATAAAAATTTTTATAAATAAATGGTATTTTTTTTTCTTTCTATATTATAATGTGTTATATTTTCTATATTAGAAAAAATAGATTATTTTTTTTCCGTATTTGTTGTGTATATATAAAGGACTAAAAAAAAAAAAAAATTGATATATTAGGGAAATAGCTTGTAATGAGTAATATATTTCAAATTTAAATTCGTTTGATTCTATATGAGTATTTTAAATATTTGTATATTCTAAGGATGATATTTTATTAACTACTGCTTGTTGATATAATGAAAACTGATTCCCCATCATTAGACTATTGAATGAAGCTTCTACAGCGTGGTCCAAATGCATTTACACAGTTTATTGATATATCTATCACGACACGAAAAAATTATATTGTGGATATGCTTTTAATAACTAGTTTATAAATTTTGGACTTTTTTCCTAAGAAATATGATGCTTAAGGATGATTTACTCCTCTTTCTCTCTCAGAAATTTTTTTTTTGCTGATAGCTGAGTTTTATTGTGGCATTGAGAGAGTTAACACGTGACAGAATGTTCAATTAATTTCTATTATGTATGTAAACACAGGGCTGCTGCTCATCGTGTGAGAATGGCACTCTGAGTGAGGAGTATAATGAAAAGTGTGGATTCTGCGACCCGTGTAAATTACATAGATGATATGCTGTAAAAATTAAAGGTTGTAAGTCCTGTCGTGAAGAGGTGCTTGACTCTCATCCAAGAGGTCACCTATGTTCAAATTTTCATAATGATAAGTGCAAGCAGTGGGAGAGTAAATATCCCGGTCTGATTGGAAAGAATCCTAACAGTGATTTTAGTTTTTTTCTACGAGATTGGTATCGTCGTGGTTTTAGATTTTTCTGGGAGGAGGACCCGGGTCAACGATTCAACTGTTGGAACAACAAAAGAATATAGTTTCAACGTCATCTTTGTGAAGACACTGGGTGTTATGATTATAAGCCCACTGATTTTTATGTGACTATGACGGAATTTGATTCGACACTTGAGGACACTTTTTGTGAAATTTCTTCAAATAGGCAAATTGAAACATGTGAATTCTTGAGAATGACTGTGAATAGTATCATTGACTATACACAGAGATATGACAAGAGTGAAGTCACACTCTACTGTAGAAAATGTGACACTGACATTGCAATACATCAGAATCAGTACACTGTGAATTCAGATAATCTACCCGCAATCGTTGTTTTAGACAAAGACATAGTAGTGTATTAAATCTAAAGATTATAATATTCGTTTTTTTATAATGTATATAATTTTTTTTTTATTAATAAAAAAATTAAAAAAAAAAATTATAAAAATTTATTATTATTGCACAAAAAAAAAAATTAAAAAAAATTTTAATTATATTATCAACTATAAATTCGTTCAATTGAGGTAAGTCAACGTAGACATTGAGAAACTGCTTGCAGGTGTAACCACGACATTTTAACATGAAAAAGAGTAGTGCATGAAAGCCACATGTCTTAGTCGCTACATCCTGTACTCTTTGTTGATTTTGAATAATGGTTCTCCCACTGCTTTAAATAGATTTGCTGATGTATGGAACGTAGAATTTATATGATAGTCCAAGAGGGTAAAAAAATTCAATATTCTTCTATGTTCGAAAGATGCTAAGCCAATGGCTGGTCGTCAAAGTCGACGAACTACTATTAACAATGATTAAGATCTTGTTAACACTTGGAATTTTTTCAATCAAGTCCGAGGGTCGTCACTAGTACTTGTCGTGGGACAAGTCTGGAGCCAGACTAAATACATTGAGTATGTGATTTGTGTTCATGGTGCCAGGTCTCGTAGAACACTGCCATCGGGCGTGATTTCCGAATAGGTTTCAAAGTGACTCAGTGATATTAGCGTAATACTCTCAGTCAGAGCATCGGCAAATGCACACTCTAAAGATACGGTCCGTGTTCGTACTATACTCATAACCTGTGTCCTCGAAAAATCAAAAACAAGAACTCCATGATTTTTGAAAACATTGAATCGGTTATTCCATTCTCAAATAGTTGAGAATCATGATCACGGGATTGCATGGTCAACTCATACAGAGTTCTATAGGAATTTTTGTCAAACGATAGAGTGTACAGTGGTATACCATTCACTTTGCACACAAGGCTAAATAAACCGAAAAAATCAAAATCATGAGGGGATGTAGTCCAAGATCCAACGGCACTCCCACCCTTCACACAGGCCAACGCGTGTTTTAAAGGGATTTCTCCATTGATAAACTATTAATCAGTATAGCTACGAGAGCCAGTGGCTCTGTGATGGTGATTGATGATTGTATGCTGGACAAGATGTTTAATGTTAGTACCATTGGCTCTTATATTTTCCGCAGCTAATACTACAGAACTCAGAACCTTTTATTTTCGAACGTAGAGACTTTCCGACGTGATAATTACATTTGTATCGGGTACTGAAGGACGTATTTTTCTAAAAATAAAATTCGATGGTGACATCTGTAGCTTTATGTCGATCTTGACATTGGGGGGTAGCCATTGTGATATATTGAATATCTCGTGATTTAATTTTCCAATTAACTGATACTCCTGGGTCACTGCTGGAGTCAACTCTCCGTCAGTATCAAAGCATGTTTGAGATTCATAGCCCAGTAAGTGTCCTCTCATCTCCGTGTTTGACTTTGGTGTCATCATCATCAATTGAATGTCACTCGGATAGTTGGATAAATTATTGCTAATGCTCAACAATGTTCCATTAATAAATAAATTAATTTGTTTGAATAGGTTGTGTATAATACAGTTATCATAGGAGAGAGACGATCACCGTCATTCGGAGTTGTCTTATCTGACTTTTTCTTCACCACAACATTTAAATCAAAATATGTTGACGACAAATCAATGAAATAGTCGTCCTTGAACAATATTTGACATGGTATATTGTCAGAGAGGGGTTGGTGAGGGTGAAAGTGTTCATAATAGACATATTTGACGCTGACATAAACATTTTAAGCACAGAATATATTCAACGATGACGTGATTGATGGATATGAGTCCTTGTGAGTTAGATAGGTCATCTTAAGAGAAGAAATCCTTCTTTGATCTAACCATCTTTTTCTTTTTCTCCTTCTTCTCCTGACTATTGGACTTCGGTGTTTTATTTATCAAACTCCTTGTTTATGTCCTTTGCTTCATGCATGGCTTGAGACTGATGAGAGAATGACGCGAACGCATCCTTATCAATCCCTCCCCATTTTTTCTAGAATTGAATTGTTCACCAACGACTCTTGCTGAAGATCTAATATTTTACTTAACACTCTCCTTGAAATTCGTGGCAGACCCCCAGTCCTGTAGTGTGGAGGCAGCAAAATTTGACGCAGCGGGTACAAGATATTTTCTGTCAAGGGGTAGTACAGAACGAGAGAGCGTAGCAAACCAGCGACCAGGACCATAGCCAGACATTGTAGTACGCCCCTTGTAGTATTCCAATCCAGTACCTATTTGACGTAGACTCAAAGCACCAACATAACAGTCAATATCGGGACAGACAAATAGAATTCTTCTATTTTTCGTTTTCTAGGTGATTGTACAGTCGTCGTCGTTGACAAAATGTCAAAAATGAGATGCTCCAACTGCCAGTAATTGCTTACGATATTTTGTTTAAAATGATACAGTTCTGAGCTTTATATTGAAGATCAAAAGATAGGAAGTGCTCACGGGGCCATACTTTAACTGCTTTATATTGTATGTGTGAACATGTTCTTGATTGGTTTGTCGGACTAGAACTATTAGGTGGTAGAAATTTGAATTACCAACCCGAGATGTTTCCACAAATGAAGCGTAGAGAAATATACAAATGTCCGTGGAGAAGCTGGATGCATAGTCTGCATAGATAACTTGGTCCATCCCGTACACAGCTGCCAACATTTTCTGTCATTAATAATACGGTTTTTAAAACCAAGAACCTCACGTCAAATTCTCATTGAGGAATAATTCTTTCATTCTCAACATGGATTGAGCTAATATAAATTCTCCTTATGTTCCGATCGAGTAATTGAAAGTGAAACGCACCATTTTTTCGACTATGCAATTTTTTTGTTGATAACTCGACACAAGTCCCTCATGTTATCATGTTCATTGTATTTCAATCTGATAGGTGGATAGTTAGCTAGATTAGGTGCTTCAACTGATTTAGAGTCAAAAGTTGCCATTGCACCTTCATCACCGAATTCAAACGGTCGTATTTTTATTTCATGTTTACGATCCTTTCTCAGGATGTCATAGGTATTTTTGAGAATACAGTCGACAAGAGCCACTTCATATACACCGTCAAATTTGATGGCGGGGGAGAGTTTTGTCCAAAAATCACTTGTCGTATTCAAGTCGTTGTAGAGAGGATCAGAAAATTTGGACATGAAAGTTACATAGAAATCATGGGGCATTTTCAAGATCTTCAAAACTGTCCTAAGAATCAAACTCAGCGTTTTATCCTAGCCACTGAACTAGTACATGTTTCCTACCCACGCAAGTATAAGTCTTTAATATGTTTTAAATTTGATATATATTACTAGCATTTTCAAATTGTTGCTATTCATAGTCATAAAATCCACCAATAATTTCCTTATCTTTGGTACCACGCAAAAGATAAGTAATGGGTTTAGTGTCTAGTATTTTTGCCACCTTAAAAATTTCAGTGGGCTATAAGTAAGTCCCCTTTTAAAAAACATTAGTATTTATATGAATTCAGACCGTATAACCAACATTGAATTTTTTTTTCTTCTTATGAACACCCGACGATTCAGTGGAACTCTGTTTAAGAGATGTGTTATTTGTATTAGGATCCGAATGATGAACTTCCGTTGGCTTTAATTTGGACAATTATCAATGAGGTAGCGGAATATAAATCAATATGATTTTATATAGATCATGAATAAAAGCCGATGTATTTTTCAATGTACAATATCTTGAAATTAAAAGTCGAATAGTTCTTATCAATCGTTCGGCAAAAGCAGACTTTATATGACTCTTACTGTGATACATCTTTTTAATATTCTTCTATATTAACATTTATTACGGATTATTAAAATATAAAATTACGCGATAAGTGTGAATTTTTTTATACGTAAAATGGTGGATACTAATTTAAATTTCATGGGCACATTAAAAAAAACACTTTGATAGCTCTGGTCTTGACTAATCAGAAAGACGCGAAAAAATTCGTGCAATTATTAGGTTAGTTGACGTTTCTTCGAGTTATCTATTTCCTTAATCGATTGTAAGGATACCGGCGATCTTGATATGCAACTTTCCAATTTCTGTAGTTTTTCGATATTGGTTGTTGTGAAGTCTCTTTTTTCTCGGAAGAGTGCCACGTGTCCCAGTCGGTAGATGGTCTAGCAAATTAGGATATCTTATTCAAGCTAATTATGGCCTAGTGGTGGGGGTACTAAACATAAAAGCAAAACAAATATTTTCATAAACACCTTTCAGAACTTCAACCATTTTGAACGTAAAATCGTTGTGTAACGTCCGCTACCCTTTTGTAGACGGCCTGTTGGTGGTGGTGGTGGTGGTGACGTTGACTTGATACTTATTCGCCTTTTTCTAGCTCTAATTGGTGTACTCATATTTTACAAAATTTATTTAAAATCTTCTTATTCAAGTTCATTTTTTAATGTTGTCAAGGTTTTTTTTGATGATGATGATGATGACGATTACTAAGGTTCATTTATTTTTTTTAGAATTTGTATATTGAAAAAAAGGATTTGGTTTGCGTTCAATGTATTTATAAAGTTTTATATATGAGTATCAAATTATAATATTCATTTAAGATTTGTAAAAATATCATATATTAAATCAAGAGGATTATAGCTCTTGTCCTGAATTATAATCCCTGCCCCATTGCTCTCAACTTGAATGTGATCACTTTCCAAGAGATAGGCTAGGAGTCGTGTTATTTTTTGAAGAGAATAGTGGGGGCTTATATTTACAAATTTAATTAAACAAGAATACAATTCATCGTTCTTCAATTGTGGCCCAGCAACAGAAGCAGAATGCTGTGGATCTGATTCCTTCTTGGGATCAGCAGCAGCAGCAGCAGCAGCAGTGGGGTTCGGCAGATAGTACTTGTGTTTGTCCACTTGACGAAGTGCATATTGAAGTAAAATTAGTTGTTTATCATCCTCAAGTTAGTCATTGTCAAGTACTTTACCCAGAGTGCTCTAACAGTGTTAGACGGTTGTGAGGGAGAGTTATAGTGTAGTCCATTTATAGGGTTTTGACATTCTCTCTCTCTTTTAGAGAAAACTGTTTACAATTACTGTACTTATTGTCAGTAAAAGTGTGAAAAAGCGACCATCCGCCTGAAGAAGTCGTTTAATCTTGAAATTAGTTCCGTTATTTTTATATTCACCTTTAATTACACATTACAAATGTTGCTTTTCAATTTTCTTAAAAAATTATTGCAATTGAAATAAAACCAAGATAAAAATTAAAAAAATTTAGGATATAATATTAATGAAATCTTTTTCAAGAACATGATTGAGCATTTATATCCTAAGTAAAGGTGTTGAAGTGATTGGAACTGAAAAAAAATATATTTTTTCATGGTGCTTCTTTAGTGTCATAATAGCACATACTAGTTTTTTTTAGTCTTCACGGGGGTATATACTGTAATTTTATTGTAAAAAATATCTGTGACGACAAGTAGATCCTCTGGGTTATTTTGATTAAGATCCTATTTTATGTAAACATTAATTTGATTAGTTGCATGATTGTATGCGGATAGCATGAATTTGGGGGCTCCCGGGTAGAGTTGCTTAGTGAGAGTGATTAGCGACCTAGAATCACTAACAACTCGGTAGATGATATAGTATGTACAGTTAAATGAAAATGTTTCCATAAATTTGCTCTGATGGAAAAGATCGTTCGGAGCCAGAGTAAAAGAAATCTGTTTGTGATGAAAGCAACCAGTGAACAGTTGTAGCATTTCCTGGGACCATTGTTCAATAGATTCAGCCAGATCGTCAATGATCAACCAAGAGTTTTGTTCAATAATGCTGAAAACATCAAGTCCCTGTATGAATTGTATCTGCACCAACCCCGTGGTGGCAGCAATTGCCTTTATTTCATAATATGACTCCTGCCAAATACTATAGCAATAGTAGATTTTTTTCGGCTTTTCCGCAAATATTTTATCACAATTTTTAATTATTTTAGTTAAGAGTGTTGTTTTTCCCGACATTAACGGCCAACACAGAAACGATCTGACTGGTGTTTTAAATTGATACATGTTCCCTTCAACAGTTCACCTGGACAACTAACTGTAGACTATGTCCGTCTGATGACTAAATAATGTCCCTAATACTACTACTCCGTTAAATAATAATAATAATAATAATAACGAGAAGAAGAATAATAATAAAGAATAATATTTTATTTTATTATATACATAAAAAAGGTTACAATACTTTAAATAAAAAACTAAATTTAAAAATCCAAATTAAACATGAATAAAAAAAAAATACACTTTTTTTTTTAATTCATTTATAATAAAATATACAGACATTAAATCGCAACTAGAAAAAAAAAAAACTTAAAAAAATAAACTTTTTTTTTCTGTTTATTTATTTATAAAAAAAATAAAACAGTTTTTGGAATAATGCGCACTTGAAATATCATACACTTTTATTTACAACATTTTAATTTTTGGGGTCCCCCCTCCCCCCCCGGGGGGCGGGCCCTGCGGCGGCCGGGGGCGGGCCCGGAAGCGCCCGGCGCCCGGGGGCGGCGGCGGCGGGCCCGGGCCGGGGGGTTGGCATTATAATCAGTAAAATTATATTACTTTTCCAAACACATACCCACCCGCCACCACCAACCCACACCCCCACAGCCCCACACATTTAAAATTTAGTTAGATAGAAAAAAAAGAATTTAAAAAAAAAAACATACTTACCCAAAAAAACATCTACCCCAATTTATACTTTTTTTTTTAGTGAATTTAAGTTAATTTTTCTTTAACGAGTTTTGTTATTTAAAATGCAAAATAAAATCGGGCGTTTATTTAAAAATTTAAGGGTGGCCAAAACTTAAAACCAAACACAAGTAAAAATACTTTTTCTGATATGCTAAACATGGCATTTTTATAAACTCTCACAGTGTATCTTTTAAATATTAAATAATAAATAGCCATGACTTCCATCTTTGGCACTAATCAAAGTTCCGGACATGTTTTATCCAAACTCATGTTGAAATTATTTTCTAAATAGTGTGTGGGTAAACCCTTCCAAACTAGTGTGATATCCGTGCCGTGAGTTTTCACACAATATACCTTTGGTCCAGGAAAAACACTACTGGATATCAAATCGCTACGCGTGTCAGATTTTAACATTGACAATTGAATTGGGACCTGGTGTTTCACTAGCTCCGGGTAGAGGGATTCGTTCCAATTAGTATAGTCCATTCGTGAGCTAATGTACTCGCCATTTTCCAGATTATTCAATAGATTCTTAGTATTAACTTTTCACTGGAGTGAATCAGTGTCCCCGTAGTAAACTTGAACTTTTCCCTTCATCGTCCACTGAACCTTGCATACATTATAATAAAATGAAAACATGAGTTTCTTGGATATTTGGGTTAATACACATCCGACTTAAATATTTTTATTTAATAGAATTTTTCTTTTTTTGTGACGTAGGAGAACCAGATTTGGGTGTATGATTTTGAACGGTGTGAAGTTTGGATCCACAATGATTCATGTACAATATGTGGGGCTGATTACAATGTGACATAGACTTCTGTGTCGTATACTCTCGCATATTTTACAGAAAGCTTAATTCAAAATGAGTTTATATACTTCTTTTTAAACTTTCGTTTTCGCTTGTGAACGTTTATTAACAAAGGTATCAATAAAAGCTTTTATATAAGGCTTTTCATCAAATTGGAGGGCTCTCTGAATCTTTGTGACCATGAAATCATTGGACACCATCCATTTCAATAGCACGTGATGAACAACGATATTCTTTTTTGGGCTTAAATCGGCACTTTGTTTATGTTTTGAAGGGACCCAGTCAATACCACCGTCGTCTACTAAAGACAAATTGTAGGGGCTCAGACAGTCCCTGCCCACTGATCTTTGTATTCACAGAAAAAAAAAGCCCTTTACCGAGTCATGGATTTCCATATTTATTTCACCATAAATGTCAAAAAAAAATCTTTGCGCCCCAGTTTCCTCAAAACTGACAGTGTCGAGGACCTTCAAGGCCCAGGGAGTATCAAGCCAGTTAGAAGTGTCACATTGTAAACAGCAGTGAGACCTTGCCAATCGATAAAGAGAATTTATATCCAAAAAAACTTCGTCCGAATTTTGGTCAGTGTGCGGTCAACTCGGATCAGTTTTCAGGATACGATCCTTGTGAAAAACCTACCCCCCCCTAATAGATATCTCTTAAAAAAGATGCATATACACAATTGCAATCAGAACAATTTAATATTTTCTTATTTTAAGTATCAATTCCATAAACAACAGGGGATTTGAAAAATAATAAAATAACTACCAACCAAACTCACAATATATTTTATCCGTATTTTTGAACAAAAAATCCAGAAGATTGAGTATGTCACTGACCAAGTAAAGATTACAATAATCACACCCATATTTGCATCCGCACTGTACCAAAACCCTCATAGCAAATTTGTAGTCGTTCCTGGTACACTCACTCTCAGTAAGAGAATTGTAAAAAAATTCAATGGGCGGTCGTGACACCCCATCTAGCCTCAACCCTGAGTTGTAATAATCATATTAATATATACCCTTGCACGTTAATAAATCATAAATTTCATCATCGGCACCACACTGTTTGAGGAGGGGAACGCTATCAAAATTGTCACTCGTCTGCACCTGAATCAATTAACTTAAATATTTTGGGAAGAAGCTGAAAGAGTCTAAATAACGGATTTTATTCAGGCACGTGTTACCCTTGTCAATAGTTTTCCAAAAGAGTTCTATCAGTAGTGGCTCCTCTGATAATTTGGGTATGCTATTATAAGAGAAAGTACAATAGATTCATGCGTAATATACAACTTATCCGTGAGCAATGTGGGCCAACGCCGCAAGAACAAATTTCAAGTCATAATTGTAATTATGCGTAAAAACAGGTAGGAAATTTTGTTGTCTAAAGTTTAAAGTTGATGACTGAGGGGCTACTCCTATACATGAACTCCCTCCCAAACTACGGTCATGCAATACATGATCATGGTATATTAAAGTCCTCCTCCCCCCCGACCCAAACCCCTCATCAAATTCTCCCGTGCACACCCACCAAATGTAAAGATTTTAATGGCCACTAGGTCTTCTGTTGAGAGTGGCAGAGGATAGTTTGTATAGCGAATTCGCGAAATTTCAACGGTCACTGTTTTGACAAGACTTACCAATGACAATTACATGAATTCTTCACCGTCACTCAAGATCTCCACGACTTCCAGCCCGTGCATGAGATTATTGGAATCTATGTGTGCGTGAGCGTAAGATACCCCTAATGGCGTCTTGTATTTTAACTTGATTTGAAGTTGTGGGATAACACACATCTGTCAGCTTAGCCTCGCGGTCCAAAGAGATATTATTGCTCTGCAGGAGTGTGTTTTGAAAATTTTTAAAATGCAAAATCGCTCTATCTCCGCTTACTGTCTCTACAATCTGACATCAATGACGTTTACAGTGTTTCATGTGATGCTTTAAATTTAAATCAGAGAGAAATCTTGAGAGGCATGTTGGACAGTAATAACACACACCCCCACGCTCCCTTTTTACCCTCACATAAAACCCTACTAATATACGTAATTGGATTGAAATGACCAATTGAATCGGAGTCTGTGGGTGGGGTGTATAGAAGCCACACCCAATATTCTACTGATTCAATTGAAGGAGCCCGCACTGGAAATAATACACCCTTCTTATTGGAACACTGACCCTCTTCGAAGACTGGTTCATACTGTAGAACCTTGACACCAATCTTTAAATGCGCATTATCCCACTCAAAAATATCTATTCCTTTTAGTCTCACAGGAAATTAATCATTTAAAAAATAAAAATTTACTTTGGGGAACTTTGAATCCTCCCTCCCATTAACTGCCATTTCATCCAACTTTTTCTTAGATGCATCTATTTTAAGTGGTCTGTATGCCGCAATTAAAAACGCATACTTGAAACACTGCAGCCTCGTATCGAAACAGATTCGTTGTATCCCCCTACACCCCTCTAAATCTGAATGATATTTTAATTCAATTGCCTTCCCCGCATCCCCCCTCTTACAATAAAATCCTTTTTAAACCTACAAATTTTAACATTTAAACTTTCTAGAAATAAAACCAGAGATCCACTACCCCCCTTCTTATAAATGTACCACGGACTTTGAATACTATTAAACCAAATTAGAAAAAAAACCCCATAAATTTATAAAATCAGGTGAATTGCCCACTGCTCTGTACGGTGCGCAAGTATTTCAAATACTTCTTACCCATACTTTCATTAAAAAAAAATATTTTTAGTTAACTTCATGATTTTAAACTGACCCCTACTCCCCAAACACCCCGGGTTTGTTCAAGAAAGACTCTAATCGGATACGTCTAGGAATTTGTAATGGTCCGAGGGTCTTTTCTTATATCACCCGACACTCGAGAGGTGAAAGGGTCACCAAATTTGGTACTGTAGACCAATGTGTGATGCAAGGCAGAGTTGGAGAGAAAAAAATCCGGAAGAGGGGGTACTATTGCTGTTGTATTAGTACTACTTCTATCTATAGCATTAAGTGGAGCGGTGGCGGGTGGCAGAGAATTGTCAATAACACCGCACCCAGTCTGTTCAATCATATCGGGGGGATGTGACATGAGGTCCCCCAGCACATATTCTAAGGTGTTTGGAGACAATTGATCGAGCCAGCCTGTATTGTCCTCTGATCTAATTTCGTTATGAGGACTCAGTTCGGATTTACATGTAGCATCATCATCTAAATATTCGCGCATGGAACTATCCGCCCGCTCTGGGTCCTCAACCATGTCAATATCGTAAGTTAAGTCATCCATACCAGCCAGGCTCCCTCACACAAAAATCATGACTCAACCCAACCAATTCAAAGTCTAGCTACATGGGTTATCGTAGGAATGTTACTCGGCGGGGTGAGACAGTCTTGTTACAGTAAAGATACTTGTATCGCCAGTCGATGGTGCCACTTGTAATTATATATTTTTAATATGTAGAAAAAAAAAAGTTTTATTTTTTATTTGAAATAATCATTATTTTATGATTATTAAACTTTGTCAATTTCTAATAGTCATTTTCCCACCACCTGAACCATTAAAAGAAGAAAAAAAGTTACATTGCCTTATGTCTTTCATAATGTCAACTGAACATGTTAAAAAAAAAAAAAATATTTTTTTGTCGGGCAAATGTAGTATTATTAGAAGGGTAAGTTCGAACAAGAGAATGATAGAAAAAATTAATACCCATTCCGAGTTGAGGGGGTATCGGATTTCACAACACTGTTCAAAAAGAACAGTCTCAAATTCTTTTCTTGAAAACACCTAAGTGTTTCAATGAAATGGCCAAAAACAGCTTCATTCAAATAATGTTTCTTAACATTACTGCTATGACATATTTTGGAAATTGTCAAAAAACCTTTTTTCCTGTGTAAATTGCTTATTGAAGATAAACATCTGGCTATTTAAAGTCCACTTTGCATACGCCCCTACTTAGAATCCATATCGGATTAAAAGGCAGTGGTAGATCTGATAAGTATAGCGGATGTATTCAAATGCATTAGGGACAAAAATACCAGTCTAAAAGTGCGCGTTCAAATAGTTAGTTTTTTTTGTCTAAAAGGAATATTGAATTAGAACGCATCTTAGTTATAAGTTAAGAGGTAAGGTTTTTTGTTATAGAAATGCATGATAAGCACTCCTTTATTTATCGCTAATTTGGTTAATTAAAGAAAATTAAATAGCTTAAAAACAAATTTTAAGTTTTTAAAAAGCTATGCGCCTGAGAAAATTTTGTCTTATTTTTGAAAATAAGGATAGAAAAAAATTATGTATATACTTACAAATTCTGATTGGACTTCTATATCTGAACTCCTTTGTAATACTTGAGGGGGGTTTGCCATGGAGCCAACGCGGGAGTCAGAGGGTTCTGTCGCTATAAGTTGAGTGTTCGATGGATGGTCCGGATCGCGAGTAACTTTTCTAGCTAATTTTATACCATCTGCCATTGTAGTGTTTTTTAATTTCTGGTCGCAATATTTTTCATTCTACACAGAAGTTTTTTTTTTGCACTTAACGTATTCCTTAAAAAAAAAAAAAAAAAATTATAATTTTTCAAAAATGCATTTTGGTTTTTTTTAAAATAATTAATTTTATTTTATACATATTTATTTCAAAATAAGAGGTTTTTATATTGGGATGGAGGACCTTTTATAAACTGCTCCTCCCCCCCTCCACCCTCCCCCTCCTCCGTCCATGTGTCCGTGACTGTATTTGTACATTCAAAATTAAAAAGCAGTATTTGCGTTCCTTATTAAACACTATGGAGACTAATTTCATGTGAACGTAAAGTAAAAAGCTAAGATTTCAATAAATTGTAGACATAAATTTACATTTAAGAAGTGGAAAAGTTAATTAGCATTGCTCTGTCAATCCCTCTTATGAGATAATTATGTCCGTTAAATAAAAAGGATAGCTAACAATATTATTTATTAAATAGGGTTATAAGGTAAAAAATTTTATTTTTGAGTAAATGGGGGGTGAGGTTTTTGAATGCATTAAATTTCAGTAAGATATTATTCAATGCAGACTGGTCATTAAATATTTTAAAAAAAAAACACCCCTAAAAAAACAAGTGATAGTGATAAAAAAAAATCACACTGTAATAAAAAGGAAGCTTTTGTAACAATTAATACATTAAAAGAATCAACATTTTATTATAATCCTAATTTACTTATCGAAAGATAAGAACTTTTTTTTTCAAAAAAATCCTTAAAAAAGGCAAATTATCTTGATAAAAAATAACACCATAAATGCAGACTGGCCTGTAAGTATTTTCAAAAACATCCCTAAAAAAAAAAAAAACAAGTTTCTTGATATAAAAAAAAAAAAAAAAAAAAAAAAAGCCACGGAACTTGATAAAAAAGGAACTTTTTTAAAAAATATAAAAAATAAAAAAAAAAAATTTTATTCTAATCCCAAATTACCGATCGAAAAGCTAAGCACTTTTTTTCAAAAAAAAACATTCCCTAAAAGACCACTGATCTTGATAAAAAATCACACCGTAAATTTCAACCTATAAGAGAATTAGAGGTTTTTTCAGCTCCTAAAAACAACAGGCTTCTAAGTGTATAATTATCCCTTATTTATAGTTTAAGTAAATAATTTCTTACTCAACTTAATGAAAATTTATTTTTAATAATGCGAATATTTTTTACTCACCAGACAATGGTTAGAATTATCCATTTTTTTTCTATGTAATTACAAAAATGCTATCTCGAATATAAACAATTCGAAACTGAGGGAGACTCAAATATGGAACCTGATAATATACAAAAAAATAATAGGCGAGTAAAAAAGAAACGAGACACGCTGGTTTTTTTGAACTTATCAAAAAAAGACATTGAACTTTAGTGAACATTGCTCGCTCTCTGATGTCCTCAAAATGAGTGTCATAATAGAAAACATGTCTATCAACCCATGTAGAGTTCATTGTAATAGGCAAATGAGCCTGGTAACCCAATTACTTGAAAACCTACACACATACCCGATGCCTCAGGCGTAGGTTTGCGGGTAGGTTCTCAAGTAATTGTACGGTTACTACTCACGTTGAAAAATCAGCTGTAAACTTTCAGGGAACCAAGAGGGGCTAAGTCACCGTTTAATTTTGACTTAGGAAGACGGAAAGAGTTGAATAATAAAAAAACACAAAAAAAAAATACTGTAGGTATTTACGTTATCAAAATGCCATATCTGCAGCATCTCATAAATGGCTTTGGGGTTTGATTCGAAACTGTCGATGCTGTGGAAGGAGAGGGGGAGAAGGCTTTTTCAATTGTTGTGTTTAAGGGAGGAAATGTGAAGAGCAATAAACTTGTGTTTTAATCTGCCTAAGAGCTTCTGCAAGACAATACCCTGCGTGGATGCGTGTGTTCTTTTTATTATTATTTTTTTTTCATGGGTGATTGTATCGAACCAATGATACAAGAAGATCAGGAGAAAGCTCATTCAAACGGAAATCAATGGTTCTAGTCCCCTTTTTAGTGACCAAAGAGATAAGATGGCAATACAAAAATCTCCATCTTGCAAGACCGTACCCAGAGGTGGGATAGGGGGGTTTAAACCCCCCCTCCCCCGAAATGTGTTTTTGACTCGTAAAAATGTAACAAAAATGGAAATAAACAAATTTTGAATGCGTTTTTTGTGTTTTTTTTGTGTACCCCCCCCCCCCAAAAAAAAAAAAAACTTCTACTACTGACACTGCTGCTACTACTGCTACCAATAAAGCTATGGGTTTTAAGGTGGAAATTTCAGGGAATGATCGAAATGTTGAATTAAATTAAAAAAAACACATTATGTGCATACAAGTTATTAAAAGGGCGTATCTCAAATATCCCAGGAGCGGCTTAGGTTATGAATTTGAAACTTTCAGGGCATGTTAAGAAGAGATGTTGAACTAACAGAAAGGCACTATATACATATTACTACTGTTATTCCTAAGAACTTGTATTACTACTAGTACTAATACATCTGCTACTATCACTGCTACGACTACTACCGTTACTGATGCTAAAGGTATTAATATAAGACTTTCAGGGAGTGTTGAGGTGGAAGTGAAACTAAATCAAAACATACTACGGACGGAAGTTAGCGAAAATGCGTAGCAACTTTATCCAAGGAGTAGCTTAGAGAAGTAAGCTGAAACTATCAGTGCACGGTGAGGGGAATGTTGAACCAGCCAAAAGGTACTAAGTGCATGCTGCAACTACTTCTACTACCGTTTCAATTACTCTTAAGCTACTACTAATACCAATACTACTGCTGTTACTACTACAACAACAACAGCACCAGGAAAAACTCCAGGTTTTGCATTGGAACTTCGGGGAATATTTTGGGGATTTGTCAGGGCATGTTGAGTGGGACATTTAAGTAAATAATCATCAAATGTACTATGTGCTTTTAAGGTTGTCAAATAGGTGTATCTGCAATATCTTAGGAAAAATTAAGTGAATTAAGTTGAAAATTTCAGGGTAAGTTGAGGGGGATAGTTTATTAATATTTTTTCTATACTCAAGGCTATAGCACACTGGGGTTAGAATTCTGTCAGCCATATAGATCCCCAGACACTATGCAGATGTCTAATTCATATATTTGAACGTCTTCCCCCGTACCCATCAATTCAAACCATTATAACACAATTATCATTAAAGCTTGTTGCAGAATTTTATCCAACATAGTAAGCCAGAATCTCTATTATTGTAGAGAAAAACCGAAATAATTTAAAATATTCTTTTTTTAACCAAGGAAAATGTCTTTTTAAACAAACGGAAACTAAATTAAAAATGGATATGAAAAAATTTTGTATGCGCTTTTTGAGTTTTTTTTTGTGTACCCCCCCCTAAAAAAAAAATTTGAGTAAAAACCCCTCCAAAAAAAATTCTGGGTACGGCCTTGCCATCGGGTGAACAAATTTCTGTTTAAAAAAGTGAAGAAGTTAAAATGTATTTTAGTTAAATGTATTTTTTTTTTTTTTTTTACGTCACACAGTACCCCTTGAACAACCGCACCAGAGATATGCAGAAGAAGGTTCTTACCTTGAGAGGTTTACTGTTTACCAGTTGCATCGATCGTTTCTGCCAGTACCAAGGATCTGCTAGTTTGCCCTCGTTGAAATATTGTCGATCATATTGAGTAAATCGATGCCGAGGCTGAGTTTCTAGCCGATTTTCTTGTGATGATTGCCCAATATAATTAACAATAGGCTGTCCAGCTGTAAATTGGCTCTGCAACACTGATAACATCAACAAGCAACAGATATTTGATATAAACATCACCCTTGACAAAAAATTGCATCATATAATTTGTTAAATAGGATCTATGTCTACGTAGAATATTTTTATCTAAATTATGCGAGTAGCTAATGCGTATAATTGCGTATATGCGTATATAATGCGTATAATTTGCAGTTTCTGGGGTCACGGTCAAACTTCGTTTTTCTGTTATTTAGTTGTTAATTATTTGATGTCGCTTTTTTAAAGATAAGACTTTACATTTAAAGAGCCAACAAAAGATCGTTTTTTTTTTTTTTTTTTTTTATCACGGATTAACTTTTTAAAACCACATCTAAGTAGGAGCAAAAGAAATGCATTTTAATACAACTTCTTTACAATGGAAGGACTATTGGAGCTTCGGATGTGTATGTAATACCTTTTTTCAGTCTCCGTCCTAGACTTAGGAAATAAAAGAACAAACTCAACCCAAATCACGAATAAAAATGACTACTAGTGCTAGATTGGGTTCCACTTTCTGAGCCGTGAGAAAACACTTCTTTTCAATTATTTATAGTGTTCTAAGTTTATTAGAAGACACTTTGGCGATGGTTCCAGGGAAGCGTCACACATTTTAAGCGCTTTTAGATTCATCTCACTTGCACAGTAGGCTCTGGCTCAAGGACACACAAGAACCACTCTTCTTGGCCTAATGCACGAGTTATGCTCAGCCATGATAAATGCAGTGTGGTATTCATCAATTAGGCCCAAGGTCCCGTAACATCAACAAAAGCTCCTTAAAAATTTCTTGGAACCAACTTAACTCTTTGGGATAAAAAAAAAGAAATGCAGGAAAAAGCCAAAGTGCTGCTCCCGCATCACAATAACTACTATTAACGATATTTTGGTTGCCGTTCAAACCACCAATAAAGTATAGATATTTGTGCTTTGCTGAAAATTAAATTGATCGCTTAAATAGAATATTTTGTTTCACTATTTGTTTTTTCTGCACATTTGAAAAGACGGAAATACTACAGACATCCACAATAATAGACATTGAGTATGCATTTCGCAAATGTTAAACGTGTCGCTACTTTTTGAAATAAGATTTCTACAAGGATTTTTAGTTTGCTTGACTGTAGAGTCCGAATTAAAAAAATAACCCACGCCCTCTACCTCATACCCGCAGCATTAAAGATTGCAGAATGACACTATTCCACAAGTTATGCGTGGTTTCTACTGAAATTGATTTATAAGGGTTTCTAAAGCGTGCTGAGAAATTTTCAATAATCCTAGATGTTCTGATCGAAGCATTAGACACCAATTTTTTTTTTACAAGATGTGTTCATTACAAACGCCATTTAGGAAATACTGAGGGGTTAGTGACTTCATTGTTAAGGCACCTATCCCATCACAATCTCTAGAGGGTGGTGGCTCTCGCCAACCTTGGGCCTCAAATAATTTTATGCTCCCCAGGAGGGGTTGTCACGCAGCGCTAGTCCCTCCATGGTGACCCTCATGAAACAGCACCCACCAACTGATTTTCCTTCACAAAGTTTAAGAATGAGTATTTAAACTTAATTTTTCTTTAGTATTTGATTGTTTTGCCAACCAATCAAATTTAAGTTTTTTAGTACTTAAAAAAAAATCTGATTCAAAACGAACAGCCCTTGTGTTTAAGGAGTCGTTCTGAAAGAATTGAGACAAAAGGTCAAAGTCTAGCACAAAGAGCGGGTTATAGAAGAGGGGCAGGCTTCCTAATATACAGAATAATTTCTATTCGTTAGAAGTTTTAATGTTGCTCCTTGCTTTCAGTAGATTCTTTCACTTGCTTGCTTGCTTTGTTTAATTTCTGGTCATTTTTCAGATAATCCCAGGATATATACCTCCCTCTCCTTGGACAATCCCCCTTCCCCACGACAATTTTTCCATAGAAAGTTCCTCCCACGCAAAAACCTTCCCCCTAATAAATTACCCCAGGACAATTCCTTCCTCGCTGCGAATTCCCTCAAGAAAATTTTTTGCGGACGATTAGCCTACGTCTGAAAAATACTCCTTAACATACTTTAATTTGAAAAAAATGACTTGTTTCTTATTTAATTTGTGATCGTTTTTCAGGTCACGGTGAAATTCTCTTGCGCCGAAAGCATTTCTCCCCCCCCCTCCAGCACACAATTTTTCTCCCGTGGAAAATTTCCCCATTGAGAGATTCTCCTGGTGGTAATTGCTCTATGGAGAATTTCTCCCGTGGAATATCTTCCCACGTACAAATCCCCAAAGAATTCCAACTCCGCTGAACCTTCCCCCCAGACAATACCCCAGAGCATCTCCACATGTAAAATGAGGCCCCAGTTTAAAATTTCCTCTAGAAAGTTAGCGTAAACATAGGTTCTTTGATAGATTAGGCAGTTGTCCTCCTCTCTACTATGTAACAAACTGCTGATACTTCGCGATAATTGTCGATGCAGAATTTTCCCCAGACAATTCCATCTTTGCTGAAATCCCCCGTGGAAATTCTGCCTGAAAAAATTTCCTTAGCATACTGTCATTAGAAAAAAACTTTTATTTTATTTTATTTCTGATTGTTTTGCTGTCATGGGGGAAACCCCGCTAGATGGAAAAAACTTCTCCAGAAATCCCCCCCCCAGTGGATAGTTTCTCCCGTGCAAAATTTCCCCGTGAAGTATTTTTCCTGGCGGTAATTCCTCCATGGAGAATTTCTTCCGTCGATAGTCTCCTTCTCATGGAAAAATCTCCCAAAGAATTCCAACCCCGCTGAAAGTTTCCCGCGGATAATTCCCCCAGGACATCTCCACACATGAATTGGAGTTGCCAAAGAGAAAGTAAAACAATTAAAACACATTTTGTATATAAATTCTGCCAAATTTCCCCCTGTGTAAAATTTCCTCTGGAAAGTTCATCCCCGGAAACTTCTCTCCCAACATAAAATTCTCCTCAGCAGTAAATTTATCTTACCCACAGACCCCCCCCCCATATATGTATATCTCCAAATAACCTGTACTATATGCAAACAATGGGCAAACTTCATAGCTTACAGCCCTTCCTCCGAGAACTGTGGTGGGTCAAGTCATCCTGAAAGACATAGTTGTTGGATCTTTTGACTATGCTGAATAAAATGACCTTCTCAAAGTTTCAATCGGATGACTTTGGGGGATATTGGGTGTGGGAGGGGGGCTAGTTGCCCTCCAATTGTTCTGGTAACTTTAAAAGGACAATGAAACTTCTAATTTTGTGCAAATGAGTGCTCTTCCAATTTTGTGAGATGATTGGTTCGTTACGATTACTCCTGGGAAGAACAAAGGAAAAAAAAATACAAACAAACACACATCAGCGATCTTTCTCCTGGCAAAAAGTACAAAGTTTCGCATTTTTAAAGATGGGAGCTTGAAAACTCTATAGTAGGGTTCAGGGACCTACGAAGGGGGGTTGCCTCCGGGCCCCCCCCCCCCCCCAAAATCTCACGATTTTTTTCATTTTCCCATAATTTTCTGATTTTTCTCACAGAATAATGGGTTTGAAGGATTTGGCTCCCCCCCGAAACAAATTGGCCCCCCCCGAAAAAAATTCCTGCGTACGTGCCTGGTAGTGTTGTCTGATACCTTGAATCTCCAGCTACAATTTTCATTAAGATTCCTTGACTTTTGCGGGATGTTTCCCCCCTCTTTCAAAAATCAGGTAAATTTTCTCAGGCTCGTAGCTTTTGATAGGTTACATGAAACTTAATGAAACCTATATATTTGTAACCAGCATAAAAAGACAAGTCTTTTGGTGTATCTACTATTATCAAAATTCTATTTTTTAGAGTTTTGGTTACTATTGAGCCGAGTCACTCCTTACTTACAGTTCATTAGCAAGAACTTTTGATAATTATAAGACCTAGTTCCAGATATTTCTAAGGAAAAGGCCCTAATACAAGGCATTTATCAAGGAAATGAAATACATTTTTTGCAAAATTTAAGAGCTGAATATATGTTTTTAGTTTAGCAGCTCACCTTTCTGGAATTGAATTTCTGTATGGCTGCCTGCCCATTACATCCGAAGAGGATAGACAGGATTTAATGAAACGGGCAATAATATAAGTTGAATAGCCTGTGCCCAAATGTTTCCTTTGAATTTAAATTCTATAGTAAATGACCCTTAAACCAATGATGCAAAACGATGCAGAGAAATAAAGCGGGCATTATTTTATGGCAGATTAACTAAAATGCTTATTATCAGAGGGTACGTTTTTTTTAGATACTACGTTTAAGCTTAAAAAAAATTGCGAGCAGTAAGTAGGAATATTGACATGGGCTAATTTTGTTATGCTACGATGTCATGGCTTTTTAGATTCTTCTATTGTTGTTGGCAGGGTTTGATTTCTTTTAAAGAGATGTGTTTTTTTCTGTTTAGGATTAAGGTAGATAAATTCAACTGCTTTTCACTACGGCTAGAAAGGCTGAAAAGCCATGAAATTAGGTGATGCTGTTTTTAACGAGTCTAAAAAATCAGCGAAATCTGGTTAAAAAAAACTTACTTTGAATACGTATATCCTTTTCTAACAGATTATTTTTTGTTCTTCTTTTAATCTATCGTCTTTCCATTCGCTTACTAATTTTTGTCACCTCATGAAGAACAGAGTAGTGGAAAGCACAACAAGTAGCCCGCTTTTTATTCATTAGCTTAGCCATGATTGGCCAGTAAGTTGGGAAAAATTTCCTGGAAAAGAAACTTTATCTTATTGGTCAGAAATGATAAGCGCAAGCTCACGTACAACTATCGTTATTTACATTTCTTTTGACTTAAGCTTCTCCTCAGGCCTTTTCAAATTGAATGCTGGGATTATCCGACGGAATCATTATCTTATTTTTTTTAATCCAACTGGAGACTGGCCATGTTTTGTCATCAACGTCATGCTCCTCGAAGCTAAGTTTATAAATCCCAAAAATGAATTTCCGTGCCATAGTCATAAAATTTTTCGGGTGGCGGGGGGGGGGGGCTTCAGAAAAACCTTGTAATTACTACCCAGCAGTCACATATCTAGGTCTGGAAGAATATGAATGTAATCGTTTATTTTACGCTAAAAACATTTTCACTATAGAAAGCGATCTGCCGTCACCTCTGAGTCCATATCGCACGATTATTACAAAAATATTCAATCAAATGGAGAGACACTAGGAGTAAACCCCTCCATATTGGTTTGGAAGACCTTTCGTTGAAAGCTCAAAAATTTTGTCCAAAAATACTTTTTGAGAATTCAAACTCCCCTCCCTCCCAAAATGATCCAATCGCCCACCATTTCTGGTGCACATCAATGCAATACCATGCACCCACACGATACTGTGTGTTTATATTTTCTTGTCTGTTTCTTTGTTTGCCATGCATTCCTATGCAAATTGACCAAATTAGCGGAAACTTGGATCCGTGTTTTTATATCCCAGAGGAAGCTCATAAAGGAGGTAAGGAGAAGTTTTTGAAGGGAATTAAATAATTCGTTTAATTATTTATATTATATGTGACTTAGTATGAGATATTATCATTATTATGCTTAACTATCTCAAGGCTTCTTTCAGTCTGCGGGAAAACAATAGTTCGCTAGTGCAGTGTAGTGTTGGGCGATATCTTAATTAAACGATATATCAATATTTTTAATTTCGATATTCGGTAATCGATATATCGATTTCGATATTTCTGATAAATTTTTTACTTAGATTAACTTAAGGGTTTGGCAAAATTCAATAACAAAATTTGCAAATAAAGAGTATTTTGCACATTTTAATTTGAATTTTAATTGCACATTATTTAAATTTTTAATAAAATAAACAAACTTCCATTACATGAATAAACATCACAAAAATCCTGGTTTGGAATTACTCGCGCTCAGGGTAAAGAAAAATAAACTACTGGTTATTTTTGGCTATTCAAATCAGTAACATGTCAATATTTTCCCCTGAGAATCGGTTCAGCCTTTCAGTGATTAAAAAAAATAAAAACATTTTCTAAAACTGAAAGTAAGGAGCAACATTAAAACTTAAAAGAACAGAAATTTTTCCGTACATAAGGGGGATAAAACCTCCTCAATACCTCGCTCTTCACAAGAGGTTTCTTTTTGTATTTTAGAAATCTCCTGATTCCAACTAAACGACTCTTGTGTTTCAAGAGTTGTTTTTAATAATTGGAACAAAAAGTTAAAATTAGTATTAAGAGCGATGTATTGATGAGGGGGATCCACCCTCATACACGGGGTATTTTCTGTTTGTTTTAATGTTGCTCTTTACTTTTAGTCAAAAAATTAGTTTTCTTATTTAATTTCTGTTCGTTTTCAAATAATGCTGGAAGATCCCCCTTTTCTCTCCTGGGAAAACCTACCCAAGAAATTTTTTTTTTGGAAAGTTTCTCCCACGTAAGATCCCCTTTCCCTCACACAATTCCATCCCTGCTGAAAATTCCCCATAAAAAGCTTCTTGCGGCAATTCCGCCTGGAAAATTGTTTTTAACCTACTTTTGTTTGAAAAAAAGACTTGTTTTTATTTTAATTTTTAATGGTTTTTCAAATTAAGCTAGAAATCCTCCCTCCTTGGAAACTTTTTCCTGGAAACTCTCCCCACCCAATGTCTCAACGGAAGGTTTTTCCCGAGTGAAATTCCCCCATGGAGAATTTCTACTGCAAAAATATTGCATCGGAAGGTTTTTCCCGAGTGAAATTCCCCCATGGAGAATTTCTACTGCAAAAATTACCACCCCCACAAAAATATGGTCCAAACAACTTTAACTCCTTTGAAAATTTTACCTGGCCTATTTCTCCAGAATATCTTCAAATATAAAATTGAATTGGTAAAGACAAATTAGGTCCAATAAAATTAATTTCGTATAAGAAAGTAGTGTAGCTATAATGATAAGTAGCAGAGTGTCCCCCCATATAGCTATATTGATAAGTAGCAGAGTTTTCCCCCATGTAGCTATAATGATAAGTACGGGGCAGGTAGCAAATTACTGTATCAATTAAAGAGAGCGGGCAGGTGTAGCTATAACAGTTTCAAGCGGGCAGTCCCCACATGTAGCTATAATGATAGGTACGGGGCAGGTAGCAAATTACTGTATCAATTAAAGAGAGCAGGCAGGTGTAGCTATAACAGTTTCAAGCGGGCAGTACTCCCGCCATACAAGCAGGCAGTACAATGATCAGATTCAGCCTACCATGAAAATTCGTGCTGTTCACGAAACCATGGTTTTGGAGTTAAATATCATGTTTGTGTTAAAAGTCGTGTGTTTTCATGATGGTGATTTGATTCCTGGTATGAAGTTATGACATTTTGTCTGTAAATTAATTTGTTAGGCGTGGTTGTTTTATGTTTAACCTTGAACACGGGTATAAAAACTTTGTCGATGAGTTGTTTTCTCAGTTCAAAATTGGCATTTGAAATCCAATGAGGCATTCTAACAAAAGGAATATTGATGAAAGCTACACGCAAGAAGTAAGTTATTCTTTTATATTCTTAGAGGGTAAAGAAATTAATTCTAAAATTTATCGAGTGTTTTATACATTCCCCCTATAGTTAACAGATTTTTAAATATTTTTTAACCTCGATCTGCAGAGGTAGGTAAAGAGCAATATCAAAACAAGAAAAAAATATGTAAACACTGCATGTAAATGGCTTGCGAGCTTAGTACATGAGGTAAATCATACCTATTTTTTTTATTTCGGGCCAAAGTTCCCCACCCGCCACTATGCCACAGTCGTCAACCCCGCCACCGACTCCCCCCATATCCCTCCCCCCCAACAACCCCCTCACCCCCCCCCCCCCCCAATTTTTCAACTTTTGTTTTCGTTTTTTTTAACTTTTTTTTACATCTCTTAGAATGTCATGAAACATACTTAAAACACAAAAAATTCACATTTAATATTTTCCAACTTCAAAATGGGAATGATATGGATATGTGTGTCGAGACTTTTACTATTAGAAAAATAATGTTTCTAGTGACCACTTTTTTTTTCTGACAGTTATTTTAAACTTTTCTTTTCAACTTTTTTTACATCTCTAAATCATATCAGAAAAATAGAATTACACTTTTGATTTAATTTTTTAAACATATTCTTGTGCATACTATTGATGAGGACTGATGGTTCTTTTTCAAGATTTTTTTTTCATGAAAAACAAACTATTTTTTCTTCTTTTTTAAGGCCAATTATGAAGAATGGGTTATAAAAGAATAAAATAAAAAACAATAACACGCTCAATTTAAGGGTAAATGAGAGAAGAGGACTCCAGGGGAGGAGGGAGTGTCTTTAAGGGACGGTGGGCAGTTTTTTGGTCAAGAACTCAACATTAACTGAAAAATGGGAATGAACTCTTACTAGAAAAATGTGATAAAGACA
Organism: Artemia sp. Qi Xiang Cuo; assembly: GCF_049724085.1. Taxonomy (NCBI): domain Eukaryota; kingdom Metazoa; phylum Arthropoda; class Branchiopoda; order Anostraca; family Artemiidae; genus Artemia; species Artemia sp. Qi Xiang Cuo. Next base: position 38,378,717 of record NC_142801.1, read on the forward strand.
TAGCATTATTCAATTTAGAAGACTTCAAATGTGAGAAATACCTGCATTCAGTACATGATCCGGAAGATGAAGTTAGATATTTTGCTCAATGGATGCCGGAAAAGATACCTGACATGGAAAAATGCATCAGATATCCAAAGACCTAAACTCTTGCTCCTCCTCATATCGAATTGATTAAGATTTTTTTATAAATATGTCAATATGTATTTTTTCAAAATGTTTTTTAATATGTTCAAGCAATAAACATCTTAAGCCTCAACCATCTTTATTCTTTAGAATAGTTCATCGCCATGAAAATCCCACTTTCAGATTCACCATGTCAGGGAACACACTTTCAGGTTCAGCATGTAGGAGAAGCCTAAAAGCTCAACCCTAAAACGGCAAGTTAACCCTAAAAGATTAAAAAATTTTTCTGAAATCACACTTTCAGATTCAGCATGTCAGGGAACACACTTTCAGGTTCAGCATGTAGGAGAACCCTAAATGTTCATCCCTAAAAAGGTAAGTTAACCCTAAAAGGTTAAAGATTTTTTCTGAAATCCCACTTTCAGATTCAGCATGTCAGGGAACACACTTTCAGATTCAACATATTGGAGAACCCTAAATGCTCACCCCTGAAAACACACACACAAACACACAAACACACACACACACACACACACTCAAACACACACACATACATACACACACATAAACACACACACACAAACACAAAGACACACACACAAACACACACACACACACAAACAAACAAATAAACATACACACAAACACACATACACTCACACAAACAAACACACACAAACACACACACACACAAAGACACACAAACACAAACAAACACACAAAAAAAAAAACACAAACATACAAACCCAAACACACAGACACAAACACAAACGCATACACAAAAAAACACAAACACAAAATCACACACACACAAACACAAACACAAAAACAAAAAAACACACACACATTAAAAAAAACACAAATATAGAAAAACACACAAATACACAAAAAAACATACAAAAACACACAAACACACACACAGCCACACACACACACACAAACACACACACAAACACACACACACACACAAACACACACACACACAAACAAACACACACACACAAATACACACACACACAAACACAAACACACAGACAACCGAACACAAAAACACACACACACACACACACACAAACACAAATACACACACACAAACACACACAAAAACACAAACACACACACACAAACACACAAACACAAACACAAACACACACACACAATCACAAACACACAAACAAACACAAACACATAAACACATAAACACACACACAAACACACACACAAACAAACACAAACAAAAGCACAAAAACAAAAACACACACACACAAAAGCACACAAACACACATACACGCACAAACACACAGAGACAAACACACAGAAACACACATACAAAAACACAAAAACACAAACACACACAAAAAAACAAAAAAAAAAAAACACACACAAACACACACAAACACACACACACAACACACACACACACACACAAAAACACACACACACAAACACACACACAAACACACACACACACACAAAAACACACACACACAAACACACAAACACACAAAAAAACAAACACAAACAAACTCAAACACTCACAAACAAACACACAAACACACACACAAACAAACACACCCACACACACAAACAAACAAAAAAAAACAAACACAAACAAAAAAACACACAAAAACACAAATACACACACACACACACACAACCACAAACACCAACAAAAAAAAAAACAAACCCACACAAACAACAACAAACACACACACACACAAACAAAGAAACACACACAAACACACACACACACACAAACACACACACACACACACAAAAAAACACACACACACACACACACAAACACACACACACAAACACACACACACACAAACACAAAAAAACACAAACAAACAAAACCCTCGCAAACACACACACAAACACAAACAAAAACACAAACAAAAAAAAAAAAACATACAAAAAAACACATAAAAACAAACAAATACACAGACAAACACACAGAAAAACAAACACAAAAACACGCACACACACAAAAACACACACACAAACACACACACGCACAAACACGCACACAAACACACAGACACAAACACACACACTCACACAAACACACTAACATAGACACACACACACATACACACAAACACACACACACAAACAAACACACACAAACACACACACAAACACACAAAAACACAAACACACACACATACACAAAAACACACACACAAAAACACACAAAAACAAAAAAACACACAAAAGAAAACCTAAACACACACAATAACACACACAAAAACCCACACACACACCCCAACAAACACACACACATTCTCAAGGAAGTAAAGAAAACTTCAAGTTCTGTTCCAAATTTTTCGTAGAAGATAGAAAAAGTTATACTTTGATCGTGAGTATTCGCCATGACGATAAGGAGCTACACTTTAATTCTAAGTTTTCTCGATGAAGTGCAAAAGTTTCAAGTTCTCTTCTGAATTTTCTTAAAGAAGAGAAAAATTTAGCACAATTCTGAAATTTACCAAGGAAAATGAAAAAAGCTTCCACTTCAGTTCTTAATTTCTCAAAGAGATAAAAAAGTTTAAGTTCTGTTCTAAATTTTTCCATAGAAGATAGGAAAAGTTATACTGTGATTGTGAATATTTTCCATGAAGATAAAAAGTTTCATTTTAATTCAAAAATTTTCTTAATTTTAATTCCGATTTTCATCAAGGAGATGAAAAATTTAAAGTTCTCTTCCAAATTTTTCTTAGAAGATAGAAAAAAGTTATACTTTGATCCTGAATATTCACCATGACGATAAGGAGCTACACTTTAAATCTGAGTTTTCTCGAAGAAGTGCAAAATGTTCAAGTTCTCTTCTGAATTTTCTTAAAGAAGAGAAAAAATTAACTCAATTCTGAATTTTACCAAAGAAAATGAAAAAAAAGCTTCCACTTCAGTTCTTAATTTCTCAAAGACATGAAAAAATTTTAAGTAATGTTCTAAATCTTTCCATAGAAGATAGGAAAAGTTATACTATGATTGTGTATATTTTCAATGAAAATAAAAAGTTTCACTTTAATTCTAATTTTCTCAATGAAGTGAAGAAAAGTCCAAGTTTTCTTCAGAATTTTCTCAATGAAAAAGAAATAAGTTACAGATTAGTTCTGGTAGAAAAGTTCAAGTTCTCTTCTGAATTTTCTCAAAGAAAATAAAAAAGCTATAGTCCAATTCTATTTTCTCCAAAGAAAATAAAAATCTCCAAGTGTAAGGATTTTGAACGGGGATTAAATTTACATGAAGAGGGGGGTTTCCAGGGGTTAAATTTTCAGGGAGATATTTTACCGATTTTTTCCGTGGAGACGGAACGGACAGAATTCAAAATTTAGCGGAAAGAGCTAGGTGTCAAGGAGGGAAACAATAGTTATTGATGACAATACTAAACTAACTTAACCACAAAATTCTACATTATTGCACATAAATACCAAAACCATAGGTTAGGTTAGCCTATGTACGCGCGCGTACATAGGCTAACCTAACCTAACCTATGGTTTTGGTATTTCTGTGTAGCCAATTTCATTACGTGGTCTTATGGTTTTAACGTAAAAGCCGTTTCGATTTATAAAATTTAGTGTTGGACTCCATCTGTTTTTCTCGTACTTATACATATTGTATCTGACGTTCCATTTATAGCTATGAATTTCACGTCGTTGTTCGTCTAGGAGTAAGAAAGCTGCTTCGAAAATAATGCCAGTTGAGGAATATTTAAGACCAATATTTTCTGTGTCAATCACACGAAACATTATTATAACTGAAAAAAGGGCTTAAATTAAATAAATATGTAATGTTTCTGAAACTCTAACAAATACAGCACACTTTCTTAGAATAAATCATTTTCACTTAAGGAGGTTGGGTAACATTAAATCTACACTTAAAAACTACTGATTTGCACAATGAAAAATAAATTATAAATATAACCGCAGAAAAAATGTTAATGTTGCGTTGTTGACCAAAAAACTGCCCACTGTCCCTTAAAGACACCCCTCCTCCCCTGGACTCCTCTTCTCTCATTTATCCTTAAATTGAGCGTGTTATTGTTTTTATTTTATTTTTTTATAACCCATTCTTCATAATTGGTCTTAAAAAAGAAGAAAAAATAGTTTGTTTTTTTATGAAAAAAAAATCTTGAAAGAGGACCATCAGTACTCACCAATAGTATGCACAAGAATATGTTTAAAAACTTAAATCCAAAGTGTCACTCTATTTTTCTGATATGATTTAGAGATGTAAAAAAAGTTTAAAAAATAGTTAAAAAAAACTGTCAGAAGAAAAAGTAGTCACTACAAATATTATTTTTCTAATAGTAAAAGTCGCGACACACATGTCTATATCATTCCCATTTTGAAGTTGGAAGATATTAAATGTGAATTTTTGTGTTTTAAGTATGTTTCATGACATTCTAAAAGATATAAAAAAAAGTTAAAAAAAAAACGAAAAAAAAAGTTAAAAAAAAGTTGGGGTGGGGGTGGGGGGTCGTTTGGGAGGGGGAGGTGGAGGGATATGGGGGGTCGGTGGGGGGGGGGATAGACGACTGTGGCATAGTGGGGGGTGGGGAACTTTGGCCCGAAATAAAAAAATAGGTATGATTTGATGGCTCGCAAGCCATTTACATGCAGTGTTTACATATTTTTTTCTTGTTTTGATATTGCTCTTTACCGACCTCTGGAGACCCAGGTTCAAAAATATTTAACAATCTGTTAACTATAAGGGGAATGTATAAACCACTCGATAAATTTTATTAGAATTAATTTCTGTACCCACTAAGAATATAAAAGAGTAACTTACTTCTTGCGTGTAGCCTTCGTCAATATTCCTTTTGTTAGAATGCATCATTGTATTTCAAATGCCAATTTTGAACTGAGAAAATAACTAATCGACAAAGTTTTTATACCCGTTTTCAAGGTTAAACATAAAACAATAACGACTACCAAATTAATTTACAGACAGAATTTCATAACTTCATACCAGGAAACGAATCACCATATATTGAAAACACGCACGACTTTTAATAGAAACATGTTGTTTAACTCCAATACCATAGTTTTGTGAAAAGCACGAATTTTCATGGTTGGTTGAAGCTGGTCATTGTACTGCCTGCTTGTATGGCGGGAGTACTGCCCGCTTGAAACTGTTATAGCTACACCTGCCTGTTCTCTTTAATTGATACAGTAATTTGCTACCTGCCCCGTACCTATCATTATAGCTACATGGGGGGACTGCCCGATTGAAACTGTTATTGCCACGCCTGCCCACTCTCTTTAATTGATACAGTAATTTGCTACCTGCTCCGTACCTATCATTATAGCTACATGGGGGGACACTCTGCTACTTATCATTATATCTATATGGGGGGACACTCTGCTACTTATCATTATAGCTACACTACTTAAGAATTCTGGTAAATTCTCCCGTGTACAATTTCCCTTTGAAAGTTCATCCCCGGAAACTTCCCTCCTCCCAGAAAATTTTCCCCTTGGAAAATCCCCTCGCAGAACATTCCCCTCCACCACATAAAATTACCCTCCAGAAAAATCACCCGCCCCCAAAAATGTCTACTTCCCAATAACAAATACTATATGTAAACACTGGACAAATTTCATAGCTTACAACCCAATCCACAGGGACTTGCAGGGCCGTGTCGTTCTCAGAGACATGATTACTTGACCTTTCAACTATACTGGTCAAATTGGCTATCTCAAAATGTTGATCGGATGACTTTGGGAAAAAGGAGCGTGGGAGGGAGGGTAAATCTAGTTGCCCTCCGTCCCTCCGATCATTTTGGTCTAACAATGGAGGATTAGATCTTACATGGTCATTGGTTCGATGCGATCATCCTGGCAAAAAAACGAAAAAAAAAAAACAAAAAATAAAAACAACTGAACCAATAAACCCACATCCGTCATCTTTCTTCTGGCAAAAATTACAAAATTTCACATTTTTGCACATAGAAGCTAGAAACCCTTGCAGTGTGATTTTCTGATACGCCGAATCTCATAATTTCGTATTTTAGAGCTTCGGTTGTTATTGGGCCGAGTTGTTCCTTACTTACAAATTGTTACCACGAACTATTTTAATAACTGATCAGGCTTGGAATCCACTTTCAGAAAGGACATTGGCGGCGGACATGGACACTAATTTTATGACAAGTTCGTATAGGTATTTCTGAGACCCATATTACAAAACTTCCACGACTTGAGTGGATCAGTTTTTATTGGAACTAAGGACTCCCTACTGAAAACCTGAAGAGCCGTGAAAGGTGCAGCTGCTGATGAAGCTTGCTTTGCATTGACTACAGAAATTCCGCCATGTGCTCCCCAAAAACTGGATTGATTCTGTAGTGGCTGAATCACAGGGACTGTGACGGCACTTTCATCTGTTGATACAGATTCCAGTAAGCCCCAATCCATGTCTCTTGCTGTTTTATTCTAAACTTGGAGATAATCTTCATAGTTGCTACACAATTTCTAGAAACGTGAGTTGAGGTGTGTGGCAACCGTGACCTATCCTAGAGCGTGATTTTAGCAAGGCCTATAAGCTTAAAAGATATTTTATATAGCCAAGACTTTTGGAGGTTCTCAGGAGACGATTAAGAAGAGACTAACAGGAAGTTTTTGCATGAGTTAGGATAGTTTGGGTACTTGTCGGCTATTGGAAACACACCTAAAAAGTTAAGTTAATCTTAATAAAAATAACAAAACATGATGATAAAATAATACTGTAAAAACAAAATTATGGAAACCTAACCAAACCTAATGTAACGTAACCTAACCCCATCCTCACCCTTAATGTGCAAATATTATCCTATAGCCCAAATTATACAAGTCAAATGCATTCTGTCTAACCGTTAAAGGGGGCACCGGTGACGACGCACAAAAAGCATACAATTCAACTTGGATAATAGGTGGCTTCAAAAATGAACGGGTTTTAAAAGGAATGACGTACATTTATTAAGGCAGTGTTTTCATGTTAAGGGTCTGTTAAGGCTCGTTAGTTCGCTGAATAGTTTCCGGATTACCGATTCTGAATTCTTTTTCCAGAAAATTAAAAGCATAGAGATTACTTAATTTAGTGGCAAGAATCTGTGACATTTTAGCAGGAATCTAACATTTAGCAAACTCTTACAGATGACTAGTTGTCATCAAGAATTTGTGGTTTGACTAGTAAGAAGGGAGTTAGAATTGGTTGAAGTTTTCAAATGAATAGATTGGAGCAAATGTTTCTATGTAAAATGCCTTTCACCTTGACGGAGGAAAATAAAAAGAATGAGTCAGAGGTGATTTTAAATAAACTGGTGATTTTAAGAAATGAGGTTATTTTGATTGAGGAAAGTTTTATACGCGGGGAGAATTTTTCTGAGGGGGAACGGTCTGAGGAGGGAATTAGCTGACACAATAAATACTTGAGTAGCTAAATAAACTTTCGTTAAAAACCTAATTCGAAACTCGATTTTTCATTGGGTTTGCCCTACTCGTTAAAAAATGAAATATTTTCTCAGAAGCAAGGTCGTATTGAGGGGTGGTTTAGCCCCTCTGAGATTTTTGTCAGACTCGTAAAAACTCAACCAAAATAGCCTATATATAAACAAATTTTTGAGGTTTTTTTTTGTTCCCTTCCACCAAAAAAAAACCCAAACAGATACTGTTTTGCTTAGAAGTCATGAAATCAATTTTATTTGCCCCTCGAACAGTGGCGTCAAAATCCAAAATCCTGTCAAAATCCTGGGGGGGGGGGGCAAAGTTGGAGCCAATTTTCCCAAATCAAATGAAAATGACAGTGAAAATTGAGAAATGATCCATATATTACCGTAAATACAAAAATATACTAAAGAAAACTGTCTGTTTCTCTGGATACTTGAATTTTGCAGGCTTATCTTAGTGACAAGATTTTTTGCAGAAACTAAATTTCAGCTGGGCGGGAAAACTGAGGTCTAGGGGGGGGGGGGGCAAATTGGGTCTAGAGGGACCAGTTGCCCTTCCTACTCCATAGCAAACTATGCCCCTGCCTTCGATCCGTTAAGAAATGGCTCGCAGATTTTGGTAATTTGCGGTACTTGTAAGCACCACAATTACTTTTAGAGACTTGACTAAGTCCTAGTCTGTATTTTCTTCTTTCGTGACAGAAGCAACTGTACTCCTTACGAAATCGCGCATCGTTCTATGCATGAAGGGGTTAGAAAAATCATAAGGATGGGGATTTCCTTTTATCTTTTGGCCCAGACTGACCTTCAAAATATATGAATTTTTTTTTAATTTTGAAGAAACTCCTACCACGGTTTTAGCATTATCTAGACAGGATAATTTCAATGACACGAACAGCTAAGAAGTGTAAATTTATTTCTGGTATATAGTAATAACATACAAGTAGTAAGTCATATAAAGGTTTCACCAGTGATTGCGTAATATGCCTTACCACGGGCCAGGCATCTATATATTTGAACCCTAGGCCTGAGGCATGGATATGTGT